>NW_027466519.1:2892500-3012500 GCF_050575085.1 Anarhichas minor | reverse complement strand
CAAACATAATATATACATAATGATAATATAATATATACACAGGATATATTTTATCAAAATAAAAAGAACACTACTTTCAAACTATCCTGTTAATATCTATACTTTATTACTATTAAAATCAAACGTTCGTCATACAAAAACATCGACAAATAGAAAACATAATTTAAACAAAAGTCTTACAATGTGCAAAATTCAACATATTACATTAATGAAGGTCACATAAGCAGCAGTAAAAGAGATACACTCAAACACTGGTGACTCAAATGGGACGGCAGCCATTGTGCGTCTCTTTCTAAAAGTCAACTAATACAGAATAACACATAAATAAATTAAATTCTCATGGACTGTTTTCTACAACCCACTGGGCAATTCTCACACTAATATGTGCCAAATTAGCAAATTGTGAACCCCGACAGCTCACTGCAGCAACCTAGTGGACAACAAGCACCATTACAACCTTACAATCACCAGCAGCTCCACAAGAAAAACAGATACAAAAATAAATTTTAAAAAACTTAAATGGATATTAAAATATTTGATTATGGCTATTTGAGAATACTGTGAATATGTCATAAATGCTAAACTAAACATGTCCCAATCCAAAAAGATAGAAGCAGAAACCTCTTGATGAGCACACCATCCCTTTTATATTTAAAGCAATTATATTACAATAACTACAAGTTCCTAAAACCCATTAAATGCACTGTACCAACACATACGATGTAATAAATAATACAACAGTGTTAAGGAATGCACGTGTGACCCGTCTACATCTAAAACTGTGTGAGGACTTCCTACCTCGACATGTTCTGTGTCGTCGTGAATAATATTACTCATGTGAGATGAGGAACTTCAACAAGTACTGTATCAATCATTTAATTAAATAACTAACACCACAAAACCTGCAGTAGACCAATATACAGCATGTTAATGCAGCAATTAGACTACATTGTATATTAAGACGTTATATGACGATTTGACTAGCAATAGACACACTATTGAAAAGAATAAATTCCTTGAATGCTTGAAACGTTGCCGCATCTCTCCAGGTCCCTGATCCTTTAGTGTTTGATGTAGAATAGAGAGGACATGTGGGACGCCAATCACCTCTCACACGGTCATTTCATACTTCCAGTTTGCTGCAACAACTAAAACAAATCTGTCAAATATTAGAAAAGATAATTTCCTGTTTGACATTGTAATAAAATAAAAGCAGTTCTCTGTCATTAGTACAGTGGAAACAACTCTTCAACCATCCCAGGGTGATTCATGCACACAACTTGTGGAATAAGGATGTAAGAATACATTTTAAATTATTTGGAACTGCCAGCAGGTTACACAGGCAACGACTCGTAATCCATAATTTTGGCACTGAAACTTCTGATTTGCAAAAAAATCTCAAAAATAAGGCTCATCCAAGCAGCAACATGAGAGTATGCTGACGTGGCAGAGTGGTGACAGCTGACAGATTACTTGTGTTCTGTGGTGATTAATGCTGGACTTACTCTACAATGAACGTACAATACATTACACTTCACTACAGATCAGCACTTGTAAAAGCACAGTGGAATAACAGTGATAATATACTGTTGTACACGCTGAGGGTGAGAGTCAGTGTCTTACAGCTAGTGGATGACCTTTGGTGGGCTTTTCCTTGAGTGTTCCTTCTGAGGACATAGACAGACAGTTGATAGTTCAGATGATGACTGGTTAAGAGTTCAGGGGCCAAGTAATGACACAAAGTCTGCGGCCCCTTTATCGGGGTTTGGGTAGATGAGCAGAGGAGCCTCTGCAAAACGATATGTCAAAGCTTTAAAGGGTCGCTCCATTACACTTAAGACAGTTATTAGAGATAAGCATCCTTCTCCAGATACAAGTGAACAAGATTCTTACACATTTCCACAGCTAATAACTATTTTACAGATTTCTCAATCCATGGAAAACAAAATGGTAAGTTTTCTTTGTTTTCCAACATCATATAGTGACGGTTTCTTCATCCTTGTGGCTTGAAAAACAAATCAGATTCTTAGTTTCTGTTCTAGCAACATTTGTGCCCAGAGACGATCCGTACCAGATCGGTGACTTCTAAACATCAATGGCCACGCCGTGTTTGGTGGAGATCACGTCCCTGGTTCCTGTCAAATACATGAGCACCGAACACAGGTGAGGGAGCGTCGCCGTGGTGCTGACGTACAGCCAGTAGGGGAGCGGTGCCGTGTTGCCGAACGGACACACCCACAGGCCGTGGCGCACGGCGTCGCGGACGTGGTGCGTGGCCATGGAAATGAAAAGCATCCACGGCAAGGAGCACCAAGCGTCTTTGAGGCGTCCGATCCACATGAGGAAGCGGAGCGAGAGACAGAGGACCGGGATGAGAGAGGAGCAGTGGAGAGGAGGACGCTGAGGGAGCGAGACGGCAGCCTGGAAGAAAAGGGGAAGAGTGTTTTTATTTTGACTCATGTTCAGTACATTTCTATCAAATCTTACCTTGAGTGACAGGGATCCAGCCATGTAGAAATGGTCCAGGTCTATGATTGACGCCAGAAGACCGGCAAGCAGCACCTCATACAGGTCACTCTTTTTCCTCAGTCCAATAACAACGGCCCACGACCACAGCCCCACCAATCCGTGCGTGGCGTTGTCCAAGGCAGCGCGCAGCCACAGGTGGTTCTGGATGACGGACAGCTGGAGGGCGTGGTCCGCCACCACGCAGAACATACCGAGTCCTGCCGACGCCAGTAGGGAGGCGGAGCTGAATGTCTGTAGGAGAGCCTGAGCCTTTTCCGTCTCCACGGCCAGGCTGAGAGGTACAGGGGCACCTTCTCCCCCGAGGCCGGCCCCCAATAACGGGGATAAGGAGGGGGAGGAGTCCAGCTTGGAGTAGAATCCTTGCATGTTGACAGATGGCTGTGGGGGCCAATCGTCACTGAAGTTCAGCAACAGTCAGGTAGACTGGAGGAGGAAGGAAGGAAGGAAGGAGAGGGATTAATGAGGGAAAATGAAAAGAGGAGAAGAAGAGTGGGGTCTGGCTTTGGGCCGATGTATAAACACAAAGCACTCATATAACCTTACATTCCCAAAAAAACCACTGTGAAGATGTGAAGATATGTTTGGATCTACTACAGTACCTGCTGGTAAAACCTCGTTTTAAGAAATATATACTGATTGTTTTGTTATCATTCAATAAATACACCTCCCATGAGGTTTGGACAATGTGACTTTGCCACTATGCATCAAGAATAGAAAATATAATCAAATATAGATTCTCACAAATAAAGACAATAAATACAACAAACATTACAGTGCACATTGGGTAATACAGATGATATGAAACGTTCCAGTGTGAGTGGTTTTAGTATTATAATAATGAATGTGTTCTCTATATATTGCCACTTCAAATATAACCACGTATTGAGCATGAATGACTTGAAGGTGGGGCTTCACCCTCCACTATGATAAAAAGCATAATACTGTGGGATCACATATATAAAAGGTTCCTTTATAACATAGATCTCTGTCTCTCATGCAATTGAGTGAAATGTAGGACATTTACATCATCGTTATCGACTGCTGGTATGACACGAGTCTCCTGCTTTGAACATTTAACCTTTTCAAACGTGCCCATGAACATGAATGTTTAATTAGCTAGCTACCAGCTAACGTTACTGTAGTTAATTCTGCTGTATGTCTGCAAGGCTAACAGTGGTGAACGTCATTTATCTTCGTCCGGCATTCACAAGTTAACGTGAGGCTGTCGTTCTAAAAAGGGAGACATGTTAGATAACCTACTCTTACCAAGCTAAGATAACATCATTGACAATGAGAGCTAACTAGGAGCTAACTGGCTAACAGTGACATGATATGATGCCGCTTTGTGTAGGCGGACAGCAGCTGTCACGATTAGCTCTGCTATAACTGCAGTGAATTTCACAATATGACACGCTTTGTTTTCAAGCTAAACATGTAATTCAATTGTATATTTGTCTAATTTAAGTGTTTTTTTAAGTCAGTTCTGACCAACTGGTAGATAAATATAACGATAACGTTACTCACCCCATAGCCCTGGGTTTGTTTGCCGATCGACAGGTTTGACACTTCTTCTGTGGTGTTTTCCGGTAGTACAGTACTGATGGTCGGCGGCGCTTTGCTTCCACCCACAGGTCATGGGTGGAACAGCTGGATAGCGCCAGAAGAATGTCCTTCCGTCTTTGAGGAGGATCTTATTTGTTCCCAGTACATTAAGTGGTTTTATTTCGAAGTTATTTAATGTAACACGAATATGTTTTGTGAAAAACACAGTGAAAATGAAATCCATGTCAAACATGTCTTTTTCTTTTCTTTAAAAAAGCCTCCGTTAAAAAAGAAGAAGGACAACACAGTTTCTGTGTGTTTATTTGGTGGTATATCACACCTACTTCTGTTTTATCTTAAGAATCCAACCGAAATGTAATTAAAATATAGGTTGGGCATGGGTTGGGTTACAAACCATTCCTATCTTTGGGGGACACTGCATAACACTGCAAATAATTAAAATGTCCAGTTTTGAACTTTTGCAAATTCAATCAATCTTAAATTAAATATTTACATTTCAATTTTAAGCCTATTCAGTATTTAGTCCAACATGTCATAGTCTAATATATTTAATCACATATTTCTACAGTGGTTTTGCTTCTATGGCATTACAGGCCCTGACTGGCACTGGGACCTGGACTTGGATTAAACATTATTAAGAGAAACTAGGACTACACTGCCAGAGGTTCATTGATGAACACCGTCTTTTTTACTGGTCAGTCTTTGACTTTATTTTTAGAAATGGAGAGCTTGTGGTGAGCCAACTAATTCATTATTACACCTGTACTTTAAGCCTAAAAAAGTCTATAACTTGCACAGGATTGACTATATACTGAAAAAGGTGTCGTACAACTCTATTCTGCAAAAACCCACCATCATATCTGCTCATTTTCAACCAAAGCTGGATAAGGCCAAGCAACATAGGGTGAACACAGTGAATGAAACTGTCACTGCTACAGCAGAGAGAAATCCGATCAAGGCTGTCACAGAAGAGATCTAACCTTTAGTGGCTGCAGTGTCTCTGAGCACCACTAGAGGGCTAAAGAGACCACAGAATGAAAACAAATGAAGGACTTGTGAAGTGAATGACACTGTCTGCAGCCTGGCTCTCTTCTTACACGTGTAACAATAATTCTCAATTCACGATAGTTTACACTGTTTTAGGATCCAAAATGGGCTCGAGACTAATGATGAGCGGCACACTATATAAACCAGACCAACAGGTTGTCTTACAAACAAAGCTGCTTTTGGTTATGTTAAGATAGTATTTATATTATATGATTATGACAGGCAATCAGGCAATCCCACTGAGCGGAGGGTTCGTGTGTCAGTTCAAAGGAGGAAATTTGGCATGCAATAAATTTACATTTCACCAGTCATGTAAAATCCAATTTTAATAATGTCTCTACTAAGGATCCACGATTATATCTGTTTAACCCCGATGCATCTGATGTGCCCGGCTCTCTTTTTTTTTCTAATTGACTTCATCAGTATTCATTCAGAATTCAAATTCAATCTGTGATTTGCTTTTTCTCTATTTTTGAGAAATGAGCTCAACATTTTCTGATTTGTTTTTTTCCATTTCTGTGTCTTGAATGGAGTGACAGTGTTAACAGTTGCTTTGTAATTTAAAAGACATCTCTGCTGACTCACCGAGCTTGTATGTATGCAATTTGGTCAGTTCCTGAAGAGAGTGACAAGATCAATCCAATCACGAGAAGCACTACAGTTTGGAGAACAAGGCTGCCATATCCGCAGTGAGAAACACCCTGGATGTTCCAGCAGTATTTGTGGTGAACATGACTGAGGACACAAACTGTCATTTCGTAGCACTGACTCACAACTCAAGTCCTTCATAGACGTCAGTGACAACAAATGTGTTCTGTTGTGTTTACGCCTGACAAGCAACTGTTGGAACAATCACCAGAATAAAAGAGGAGAATAACATTTTTGGTTTGCTTGTTCTTTCACACGTAAGTGTTCACTAACACATGGATACTAATGCATTGAGACATACTGGTGTTCTGCTCCACCCAATACTTCTGCACACATCAAAGGCGCTGGACCGTCCATCATGATGGTGGACTTCATTAGTTTGCAAGTCACATGAGGACAGAGGAGTGATGAAATCAGAGTTTTATACTGATAATTCAGCACCATGGAGAGAAGCAAGAGAGAACAGAGGTAGAGACCGCGTTGGGATGTTTCAGCACCATAGACAGCGCACAGTGAAAGAGGTGGTCTC
This sequence comes from Anarhichas minor, assembly GCF_050575085.1. NCBI lineage: Eukaryota > Metazoa > Chordata > Actinopteri > Perciformes > Anarhichadidae > Anarhichas > Anarhichas minor. Next base: position 3,006,184 of record NW_027466519.1, on the reverse strand, counting down.
TGCTGCTCTCCAGTGGCCACATGGAGGACCTTTACTTCTTTTTTCATTTTTCTCCAAAGGTCTGACATTTTCAAATACATAAATGAATAAATTAAACTAATTAATTAAAGTAACAAAGTTTTGAATTTGGCCGTTCAAAGTTCTAAAAAAAGATAGTTAGCTTAGAGTTTAATTATGCTGCATGTAACACCAGTGCAAACTACAACCTCAATAATAAACATTAATAGTTAACAGTTAAATGAATACCTTGACAGTGTCCATCAAAACTGTTAACATCATTAAATGTATATGTATATATATGGCTACAAAACTGAGTAAATTAATAACAAGAATAAGGACAAATTATAAGAAGATGAAGACAAATGTATAAGAAAAGAGCGTGATTAGGTATTGTAAATAAGTAGCACAAAAAGGGAGTTAAAACACTGTGTGACAAACAGACAATAATTGTAAAACAGACAGATAAGATAAGTCCTGGAGCAAAGATAGGGAGGCAGCCAGTTGAGTGTTTAAAGAGGCGAGAGCCAGGGCAGAATTGAGAGGGAAGGAGAGACCGTGTCATTCTTCCAGTTATCAGTGAAAGGTCAAGCTAGTCATTAGTGCAGAGCGAGGCTGTTGGAACTGACAGTCTGTGGATGAAATATCCACACACACGCACACACGCACACACACGCACACACACACGCACACGCGTAGAGGTTAATGTGGATCACATCGTGGTTGCACACAAAGGCCGCATGGCTGAACATTTCAATTGCATTTAATTAAAGTCAGGTAGAAATATCAGTTTAATGCTATTTACTCCGACTGTTTTCAACATGAAGAACAACAAGGACAACATAAGAATAAGTCCTCACCAGTCTGATGTCACGGTGGTCCCTTTACCCTCCTTGTTCACTTCATGCACTGCCATTGTAAATATTAATTGGGTTCTCATCGACACACAAAAAAGGTCGGGCCAGTATAAGCAAGGGAAGAGGGAGAGGAAGGAAAGACTAATGAATGCAATACCCACGGCAGCAGATACACTCTCGTATCTGCACGCACACACAAAGAGGACTCAGCTGACAGCTGTTAGATGGTGTATTGATTTGTCCTCGGTCTGCACGTCGGCATGCCAGAACTTGTCAGAATATTGAAAGAAAGAGAGCTTGAGAGAGGCAAGCGAGACAGTGAGACAGATTAAAGAGAGAGGGAGACACAGAGTGAGATCTAAAGGTCAAGAGGAGCGTTTTGACCAACCAAATCCTCCTTTGTTCTTATTTTGCTGTTGAATTTATCCATCTGAATGTGGATGTTGTATTTATCTGAGAAAGTTAACTTACCGAGATCTGGACACCGTGATGTCAGATAGGGTAGGGAACACAAGCTGTTAGACGATCATCCAAGTTTTAAATTAAACCCCACTTCGGCCAAAACTTATTTGGTAGAATTACTGCCGTAACAGTCCACGTGTTATCATAACCGCTAGAAATGACGGCCAAAGCTACAAAAGTATGACCCAAGTCATAATAAAGATAAATTATAGGGCTACTTTAAGGTTAGGGAAATATCATTCATTACATTTCCAAGAGGCATATACATGTCTGTTTTTTTTGCAACTGTTGGGACACAAACATGGGTTCTGCAAAAAAAAAGAACAAAAAACCCCTCATACTGCCGTCACCTTCTCCTTGTGTTTTTCAGTGTGTATGACTAACAAGACTTCGCTTAAAGATGGTTTTTAATCTCTTCAAGCAACTCTCTCTGTACAGGCCTGAGAACCAGAACAATGAGCTGCAGAATGGGTTGTTTTATTTGGTTAGTGGGAGCAGAATGACTATAACCTTTTCACGTTCAACAAAGTGATTCAAGTTCTTGTGTTTGTTCCTTTTTTAGTTGCTCAGAATTTGTGTTCCATTGATGAAGTTACTTTATCTCTTTCTTTTTTTTTTTATTCACTTTTGGAACAACAATGGACAAGAAACATGAACAGACGGATCAAACAGGTGTCTGTTTTTGAACTCATTTCATTCTTAGACATGCTAGAGGGCATGGCTCCAAGGATGGTAATGTCAGCCTGATCAATTCAGATATGCATGGCCCCCAGATGATGAAACCTGCTGACTTTGGTCATCCTCTTACTTATTCTCTATAGCCACACCAGCTTGTTGACATTCTTAGGTCATAATTGAAATATGTATCTTGCTGGATTGCCATGAAACTTGATACAGACATTCATGTTCCCAGGAGGATGAATTGTGATTAGACTGACCCTGTGACTTTACCTCTAACGCTATATTAAGGTTCACATTTTGACTTGCCAAATACTTGCACACCAGCAAAACTAATTGCATTTCCAGCAGCCTCAGCTGTACTTTGTGTTTAATGCTAATAAGCAAATACTAGCATGCTAACACACTAAACTAGCAAGTCATTGTCAGCGTAGAGCTTTTCATTGAGTGGGAAACTAGCTTTAACACATCCTCTTATAAAAGCATTTGAAGTTGCTCAAATCAGTGCCTTCCCCAGTTAGCATCTGTGTGTGACATACAATATAATAAAATATGATATAGTATATAATAATGTGATTGATGTGATTTGAGGCAAAAGGAAATCAATTCAATCCATGGACACAAATCCCCTGTAATAAGATACCACCTGATGATAAAGTTTAAGTGTCAAGAATAATGTGTGCCTCTAAAACAATGTGAGTGGAGAGAGACTGGTGCATCATATATGCAAACAGTACCAATATATCTCATCTGAATCTGTAAATGTACTTTTACCATCAAGTCAAAGTGAGAAAAAACATTCTCTGCAAGGCCACAAGTATTGGTTTGGAAAACTAGAAAGGAAGCAGACTCGTCTATTGCAGACTCGTGATGTAAGTAGTGCATCATCACTGGTATTCCATTGAAAAGTTAGTCTTCATGACAGTTTAGAAAAAATAATTCCTCTTTTGCATCGACACCTCTTAATGAGCATCACCTGGTCAGAGCAGGAAGAATAACGGTGATGTACTGTGTTCTCACTGTATCAGCTCGTAAGGACGAAATGAATATGAGGCCAGTGTGTCATCATTCATTGTGAAATGGTCACATTTAATGGTTGAAACCTGTCATTGTATATACATCTATAAAAAAGACCCCAGGTACAGGTTACGACATTCTACTGCTAATACATACATTATTATTATTATTATTAAATAATAAACTTTTTGTTCAATGTTAAAGTTACATATCATAGTTTACAAAATATGAGCAAGGAGAATTAAGCCATTATTAATGTCTGAAAGAAAAAAACTAAAATCCTATATGTGTGTTTGTATTATTTGTCCATAAGATAAAAAAATACAATAAAACACATCAATATTCCTTTGAATAACATAATATTAACTGGTGATATTGGCTATTGAAATGTAAACTGCAAAAAGACATTTTTTTTATGTTTGTAAAGGCGTCAGAATTCGGGAAGCAAACTGTTCTGTGTTATTTTATTTTAAATCACAGAGCAGAACTGAAAACCAACATCGATCGTTTCGATGTTTCAATAACCAACTTTGTCGTCGTCGAGCCAAAACAAACTGAAAAGAACTGTTCAGTCTCAAATCCACTTATGTATTTATTTTACAATCCAGGTCCTCTTTGCCAGTCGTTGAAAGCAGAGTGTAAAGCTAATCGTGTAAATAAGCCAGACTACCGTGACTGAATTCTTCAGCGTTAGTCCTCGTATCGAACAAAACAACTCGCTCCGTCAGTTTGATTCAGTCGTTGGCAGATTCAGAGTCTGATTGAGTATTTGTCTGGCTTCTTTGATAAATGGCAGGTTTACACAAATGGGAGCTTCAGGTTCCCTCGGACTCGTCCCAAGTTTAATTTTTGTACTGTTTGAGTTGGCATCAATTTGGTGTTGTGCGCACACACACACACACATATATATATATATATATATAACTTTCTGGAGTTTTCAACCCACGACGAAGGCAGACACGGGCTTCAGGAAGCTCAGTGAATCGTTTGGGAACCATTTTGTTTTGGGGGGTGAGTTGAGTCTTTGGCATGATGATTTAGCTGTATGGGGACTGCTACGGTTACTATACACACAAACACACTATATATGTGTGTGTTCGTCCGTACGGTGCTGCAATTTCAGAAGAAAGTGAAAATTAATTCATAATCAATAAAATAAAAAGGACAAAAAGGTAATGGGGAGATTTTTTTTGTTGTCATCTGAAGAGTCGATTTTCTTGATCTGAAGAGGAGATTCCCAAACCAAACTGTTGTCTGCCAAACAAAGTCTGCTGTGGCCAACCAAAGCCACAAGGGGGTAATATAAGACTGTTTATGCTGATATCACTGCTGTAGTTGTTGTTGTGGTGGTGGTTGGTGCTGCTCCTGTTGGTGCTGTTGTTGTTGTTGTTGATGATGGAGCCGCTTTCAAAAGCTCCTCTGAAGAATTTCTTTGTCTCCATTTATCAAAAATGCTGAATGGCATTATCATCGTCTAGTTTCATGTCTAAGTAATCTCGGTGAGTAACTGAGTGATGGACAGAAATGATCAATGCACTGTATCCTGGAAACATGTGCAAAATAGAAAAAAGACCAGCCTCCTCCTCCTCTTCTTCTTCCTCCTACTCTCTTCAGCAATAAGACATTTACATCTAGAAAGAAACGGACAAAAGCACAAATTTGGCATCACAAGCTGCACCTCAACAAACAATGGAATCATCTACTTTGTCGATCCTGTTTTAGGCGTATCCCTTGTGATTTGCCATTTATTAGTTAGTAGTTAGTACTGGTTGTATATGTCTGGTTGTAGATAATCTTTACATCAGTCAGTCATTAACTTTTTACCAAAGTAAAAGTACCAATTCCAAACCAAGGGCCATCTCAAGGTAAACTGACGCGCCAGATGGTTTGTTGCACAGAACCAACTGAGAGGCCGTCATTGGAAACTGTTTGGAAAAGGGCAGGAAGTGTCAAAAGATACTTGGCAGGTGGTTGGATGAACCGTCTGTCAATCAAACTCTTACTGAAGCGAGACGGGAAAAGCCTTCGCGGTTGTTCTTCTGTCAATGAAGAAATACTCTCCAGTTCAGATATAACTGATGCTATTGCAGCATCCACGCTAACCTCATCAGGAACCACCATTGTTGTTTAGAACAAACAGTCGTCTCTCTTTGTCATCTCGCACACAACTAAACCGCGGCCTTAACGGCCAGTACTCCTTTACAGGATGCTGATTGGTCCAGACACAAACGCATTACTTGAAGCCTGACTTTGTGTGAGAACATTTCATTTTTTGGGGCCTTAAACAGTTATCTAAACTAAACCATGTGAGAAGGTTAGAGGGGATATGTCTCGTTGGTGGAACCACTGTATACTCCCCAACTATGCATTGTATTTCATATAATCATCAAATATTTATTTTATAAACTAGCTTTGACCTGTAGCACAAACACAAATTATGATCTGTCATTCATGATCTTGAGAGCTAGGACTGTGTGTGTAAACAGCACATAACAGATTCCCAGCTGGACTCGCTGTAGTAGAGTGTACGATAGAATGACCAAGAAATTCATCCTCCAGTGGTTCAAATGAGCTGCAGGTGTTCAGTTAGAGGTGCAGCCAAGTTTAATGTTATTTGGTTAAAGTGTTATGATAGGAGTGCTGTTTGCCAGTGTTTCTTTTTTTTGGATCAGAAAACCATTACAGTGTGCGTTTCTGTGAACCGTGACATTCAGCATTTCAACATTCATTGTTTAACATCTACATCATCGACAGGAGATGTGCTATTACGGCATGATTTACAGAGTAAAACGTGTAAAATTAATGAAATGGGACAGCCTTGCATTGAATTTTACATCAATCCCTTCAGGGGCTCGGCAGAAAAATATGAAGAAAAACACCCTGCTGGGTCATAAAACAAACTCAATCGTTGTTGCTCTCGTTCTATTAAACGAGCTCCTGACATCAATAGATATGCATCGACTTGCCAATATGTGACTGAATGACTGAGTTAATGAATTCAAAGTTGAGGGGTTTGGAGACTCATTACAAGACGTGTGTGTGTGTGTGTCTGTGTGTGTGTGTGTGTTTGCTCACCACATGAAAAGCAGCAGCATTCCTAACAGCAAAGGGGAGACAAATGTGAGGAGTCTTGCAGCTCTGCCCACTGGAGGTTCAGCCTTTTGTGGTGCGTTGGAGGACGGTATGGGGGAGGTCTTAGTCTCTGAAAAAACAATCAGAAAACACAATAAACCTTACTAATCCTAACTCTTTCGCTTTGCTTTTCTTTCTTTCCCCCCCCCTGTGGTCATACAGTGTGACACAATCATTTGTTCCTAAGGGGCAAAATACACAAAACGTCGTATTGATGAATGGACACTGAAAAGTACTCATCATACCGGGCAGAACCAAACAGAAAGGAAAATACAGTGCAGAGTGGAATCAATTCTAATCTGCAAGCGCAGTCAATATGGGACTTGTCAAAGCAGTTATGAAGTGAACTGGACAAAAAAAAATCTCTTTCACACTGAAGCCGCAGGGAAACGGAGAGAGAGAGAGAGAGAGAGGACAGAAGAGCAAAATAGATAAAATATGGAGACACAAATAGGAGAAAGGGAGAATGTGCAAAAAAACCTGAGGTAAAGGAGACAGTGAACGGAGCAGGAGGTGTATAAAGTTAAAAAAGGGGGAATGTGCATTGCTAAAGTTAATATACTGCTGATAAGGGACGGTCTAATACACACTTTGAAAATCTACCCATTTACCCACCCATAATATGCTGTATATTTAGATTTTACAGAACATAAGCAGATCTCTAGACCGCCTTAAGTCCCATTTAAGTGATTTGAATGCGCTGAGACTTGACTTCCTGAAGACCTCACATGAATTGAGACTTGAAAGCAATAACCTTTATGTCCTGGTACAATTTCAGAACAGCAAATCAATAACAAAATAATAATAATAATTTAAAATAAAATAGAAAGAAACCCATTTCCATTCCCAGCTGAATACGTTATGTTAATGTGTATGGGGCGGGTCCCTAACAGCTGGTGGGAAACATAAATATGCTGGAAATGACGATGTGCTTAAGCTGTTTTAGTGCTTTTGGTTTTACATAACATGACAAATAAAAATATCCCAGTTTAATGCTTTATTAAACGGGTGCAGGCAGCACAGTAGATATTAACTCATGCATATTGTTTGTAGCTGTCTTGAACCCGCTGCATTTTTGTTACTGGAGAGAGAATATGATTTCCCTCTCCTTCTAATTAATGACTTTTGTGTAGCACTGTGTTGGCAGTCAGGAAGAGGCAGTCAGGTGTGAAATAGCCAGAGAGAGAGAGAGAGAGAGAGAGAGAGCGAGAGAGAGAGAGAGAGAGAGAGCGCGAGAGAGAGAGAGAGAGAGAGAGAGAGAGAGAGAGAGAGAGAGAGAGAGAGAGAGAAACTAGGACACATTAACCATGTTCAGCAGCTCTGTGCAATACTTTCCTGCCTGCAGCACAACATTTTGCTTTGGAGTGGTGGCGGAAATAAAAATTATGCAGACGAGGTGTGATGGCGACGAGGAGAGACAGTTATGGGGTGTACGTTGATGTAACAAGGTAGTTGGGGGACAGAGAGACATGACAATGATGTGAGGAGGAGATAGATGAACAACAGTGGGGAAGAGAAACAGGTGAAGAGAGGGAGCAGAGCAGGCAGGCAGAGAGGTGAGGGGGAGATCTGAAAAATAAAGAGAAAACAATAGGGATGGGTGAAGATTGGACAAGAGGAAGAGAAGATAATACGATTAAGTTCCCCTTAAGGTAAAGGTGAAGTCTGAGGCTTTAGGATATTCAACTGTGAAGACGATTGTAAGAAAATCAACGTCTGTGATCATCCATACGGTTCCCATTTCAAAGTTTTCTCTTAATAACATACCCACCACAGAAACACAGGACAGACGACTCCTGGATAAACAATACTGGAGGGTTATCTTATTTATGGCTGTAGCTTTTATAGCTCTATGCCCATGAGACTCAATTACCGTTGCTACTGTATGAAGAAGGACCCAGTACGAGGCGCCAATCAGAGCCGCAGTAAATACGGAATGGTTTGTTTTTGCAGAAAACAAAACAGAACTAAACAAGAAAAACAGAGGCAGCGATGCCAAACTCATCAAAAAATTGACCTCTGCTCCAAAAGTGAGTTGATTTAACCTGCATTTATTTTCTACAAATCCTACACTGCAGCTTCTGCGTGCCCTTGGCGGTGCACACACCCACATTTTAGGATTTATGTTTTGTATCCAAATGCACCTTGGGAGTTGTAGTTAAGGTTTCTACCTTTTTTTTCTAACTCAGATACTAAATGTTTATACTGCTGGTTCTTTTTCGTGTCCATTGCAACCGTGGCAGTGCTCTAACCATGTCAATCGCCCAACACTGTTTACGGAGAAACCGATTGATGATTGATCTTTGCTTCTAGAACCCTGAACGCATGAAATGACACCTCCCTTCTTAATACTCTACGTCACCTTAAAGACATAATAATGTCGTGGTAATAAGTAGAGGTTTTCCTGTGAAGTGGAGCCAGCATGCAGTAGAGGAGGACCTTAAAGAACCTCAGCATTTGCTTCAACATTTGGCTATGGTTTCTGCTTATTAAGCAGAAACTTGTAAGCATTTATAAATAGATCTAGACATGAGGGATATTAGACGTGATGTCTAGTGTTGCCTGTTTGGTGCTTGACAGTGTCCAGTTTCTGTCTCACAGAGTGGGCGAGGCAGACACTTATACCTTAGATGGCTGCAACACTAAAGATGGCTGCAACTTTTTAAAGCCACGACTAAATCTGCTTTTTACTTCGTGGAATGTGGTCACTGAGCAATGGTCCAATCACTGAGGATGGGATTTCTAAATGTCGCCAGTCTGTCACTGGGCTATCCTTTTGGAGTGAGATTAGGCTGTTGATGCCAGGAAACAGAACAGGCACACGTAAGGGCAACTCTCCATGAGGTACGGGCGACCTGTTCCTTCTGATGCACGAACACAGAAAAAACAAGGAAGAAAAAATGTGGAGGACGTTAAGACAGCAGAAAGACAGAAAGGAAATGGAGAAAGCGCAACTGTGTTTTTAGACTGTGAGCTACACAATCAATAAGTCACAGGAAGTCATTTCATTTCCTATTCGACTGAGCAGCCAAGAAATATTGGTCGGTGCGTAGATGTTAACAAGCTGGTCAGCTGGAAAACAGTTGGCCCGTCTGTGTTTATGGGTCCTGTTGTGGACAGGAAATATGATATTTTCCTTATTTCCCTTCTGATGGCATTCAAATTAATGTGCAATTTTCCAATTAGAGAGTGCAAACTGAATAATTACTTGTTTGACTTTTTAAAATGTATGACAGGGTCCCTGTCTGGACTTGAATGAATTGTGTTGTGGTTACGTATACCCTTTTTTAATGCACAAATTAAAAATGAGCGTAAAAACAGGTGTACCTACTGTTTTTTTAACTTCTAAACTGCATTTAATTTAAGGACAAACTAAAAAGAAACATGGAGAAATGGGGTAAGCATCAATGGGAATGACAACCAAACCCTGTAGTCACTTCATAACAAAGCAGTTACAACAGATGTAATCAGTTGTCCAGCAAGTAACATCTGTAAAGAAGGTGGCAAAAGGCCAGAAAAAGAGATCGGTACGAAGGGTGAGGGGACGAAAGATAAGAGCAGGAGTGAGTTGAGTGATCAACAGACAGAAACGTGAGAGGAACAGAGAAAGAAAAAGACTGAAATAGAGACCTGAAAGAAAACAAGAGAATGAGAGAACGGGACGAGGAGACAGCGAAGGGAAGCAGCGAAGCTGCAGCTGGATTGAGAGATGGCATGAGGAGAATCCCAATAACCTCCTGTTCTTTACTCAGGAACAAGAATAATACACTGTGTCCTGAGTCAGTGTTTATGTGTGTGTGTGTGTGTGTGAGAGGGACTGTCAGATGTGTTCTATGTGTGCTATTTAGCATGTGTTTGTGTGTTTTAAGGCATGCGTTAGCACATTCAGTGTTGACTGTGAAGATTGGTGCGCAGTGCTGCTCGTGACCAGCAGGAGTCACTGCTGGACTGTAAAACTGTTTAGAAACGTCAACGGCCGGGCAGCGTGATGGAGAGAAAGACAGGTAGACAGACTGAATCTTTTCTCAGAAGGATTTCAAATTGGGTTCATATTGTCAGTGAATCACAGCTTCAGGATATTATTTCTCTTCTTTGTTTTTTTTTCTTGACGGATGTAAAAGCCATGTTACACGGTTGAAAAATAAAGTTTGCTCAAGTGAATTTATCAATATGTTGACATGCAATGGTGTAGGTTTGGATGCAGGACTTTAAGTTAGGTCAGGGGTTCAACCAAAAAGCTTTCCAAAAATAATAACAAATCGTTTTCAAATGCACATTTTACACTTTGATAGAGACCTCATATTGCTCCTAGAACCGTATTTGTCCGATGTTTGTGCTTTTTACCTTGTAAAGTTTGTGCTCCAATCCGGAGCTGTAACAAATCCGTTGACACTTGAATCCACATTTTTTTTCAAATTTTTACCAACGACCATTGGTTGAAGGTCTCGGCTTGTTGCAGTGATGCAGAAGTGTACTTAGGGTGTGGTCAGTACACCGTGACATCACTACAGGATTTGGTTGTAGGAGCAAAAGCACACCTTGCATCACAATAGACAGCAAAGTGGTGACACAGACACACAAAGTAGCTTTTAACCACAAACAAAACACCTTCATTTACAAGATTTTGCATTAAAGTTCTGTTTTCAATATCTGAATTGACGTGTTTGCTAGTAGCCTGGTATGCAACTGGTGATGGTGTAGATTACCACTTCCTTCTGTACATTTGCCAGATCACAGCAGGACTGCAATTTAAACCTTTATGGAATGAGTGGACATCAAACCCTGTCCACTCTTTTTCAGTGTTTATTCATTTAAAATGTGTCCTTTCATTAGTGCAGTGCTATTCCAGCGTGGTCAGAGAGAACAGTACGAAAGACCTGGAATGGATGTCTTGTTCAGAGATCATCAGTGCGTTGAGAGATTTCGACTTGACAAGAGAGCCATCCTTGAATTTCGCCATACGTGGAAGGGGTGCCAACAAGATAATTCCTAGGGATAGTTTTTGTCCTTGTGTGTACGAGTGTGTGTGTGTGTGTGTGTGTGTATCAAGGGACACACAGAATATAATAATCTGCAGTGGATTTAACGTCAAATGATCATTTCTCATGCATAAATAAAACCGAGAAAGTGATCTGAGGCTGTAGGACAGACGTGAGCATATTTAAAAAGATGGCACAGTGTTTCCCTGAGGCCTTGTTCGGGCGCTCAGGTTGATGCGTGTGGATTCGTCTTGGGGCTGCTGGATCTTGTAGCTTAAGCTGCGATAAAAGTTCAAGGCTATCAAACGCTTATAGTGTACTCAATTTAATGATAAAGAAAGTTATTAACCAAACTTAATTTCATACCTAACTGGCTCAGGAAATTTACTGCGTGACAGCCGTGGGCAGAAAGAACACTGTTCCAAACATTATAGGAATACTATATTATCATCTTAATGATTTCTTCACCTGACAACTTCTCCACAACTGACAAAAACCAAACAGCGTTATAGAAATACTATTGTAATATTTCAAGTCTATGTATCCTAATGATTTGGTAAATCCTTTGACTTTTTCTATTGTGCAACCATGAGGTTGGTATTTGTGGTTTTGAGTGAAATGTTTCAATAACGAGTGGATGCATTTCCATGACATTTGGTAAACACATTCATGTCTCCCACAGGAGGAATTGTAAGCACTTTGGTGATCCTCCAACTTTCCATCTAGCACCATCATCAGGTCAACATTTTGATTCATCAATACTTTGGTTTATTCATAAATTGAAATCTGCTGCATTTGTTTAATCAGTCAGACTTTTAAATGTTTTTCTGACTGATGGAGTGTGTCTTTTAATGTACGATGTGCATTGGGAAACCTTAAGCAAAGAAAGCTCAGCACAAGAACACGGTCCTTCAATCTTGACAGTGTGGATTAGAGAGTGTTTTCAGAAACTAAATGTGCATCTCAGTCAGTACAGTGCCAACACTGATCACATACACGTGTAGCTGACTTATGTCACCGACTCTGAAAGCGACCAACAGGTAAGAATAAAAGGTACAGGCTTTAAGTGAGGCTGTAACTTACCGGTAGGAAAGTCCACTTCGGTTGTGGAAGTAATTTGCTCTTCAATCCAGGGTGTAGCATGGACAGCAACACTCCAGTCACTCCAGGTTCCAATCTCTGTGTCCTTGGCAGCCACCTGTTGAACACAAGGACAGTATTTAGCAAATTAGAGGCATTCATTAATAAGCTTAAACATAATTTGAAAAGTCAGTAGATTGTGCAGGAACAGGCTGTATAAACTAAAAACATGAAGCATAGAGCAATACATGTATGTATGAATAAATAAATAAATACATTTATAGGTATGTATTTATATTTTATTGGTTTCTGATGGATCCAATTGTATTTGGTGGATTGTTTTAGGTCTGAAATGATCAGTCGGGTAAAATGACAAGACAGGAGATGTTACCTGGATGATGTATTCCTTCCCAGCATAGGCATCGGTGATGGTGTGGGAGGTGCTGTCAGATAGCTCCACCTAAACCGCCAAAGAACACAGCAGGTGGTCAGTTTGGATGACGGACCAGCACACTTGGGGTATGTTCCGTGAGTTAAAGTAATGTCGATTTTATTTTTGAAATCTGTACATATAGTAGTTAACAAAAGAGATGTATAAATATATGCCTTCTGTCTGAATGGATTACCATTGCCCTAGTGATACCAAATGTTCCAACATGATGAATTATGAAGATCCTCAGCTACAAGAGGCAGTCATGAGGCAACAAGTATCTTTGGTCAGAATGTCATATTCTACCTATAGGTCTACCTATAAAATATGTGCTCAGTATAGCTATCCTAGCCTGAGCCTTTCATGTTTAATGACGCGTCGATTCAGCTGTGCAATACAGCATACAACTTTTATTCAGTGCTTATTTATTTACAACAGACCTTTCTTTCAGCATTATTCTGTGCATAGGTCAACTTCGTTGCTTTATCCTTGCGGTGTTTTACATTTCACTGTTGAATTGATTGAAGCTGGATGCCCCCCCCCAGCCTCCACACGCATACTAACAGTCAGACACACTTGCAAAATACCAGTGGCATAATTGATGATTATCCCAGAATGCTTTGGCATCAATGCCACATCATTTTACAACACAGTGTAATGCATGCCAACATTTGAAAGCCTTTTGTGTACACTTTAATTTGCAGAGCGCAATGAATGAATGAACAAAAACGGTTTGAGTCATGGGAGTGTATGAGAGCATGATTTGCTGCCTCTCTAATTCACGGTTACTTTTGTGTGTGTGTGTGTGTGTGTGTGTGTGTGTGTGTGTGTGTGTGCTTGTGTGTTTTTGTTTGCCTTCGGCCTGTATCTGAAAGACTCAAGGAAAACTTGGGGGGTGATGCATTTTCTACTGCTAAAGTTGAATTAAATGATTTATGGACATGCCTACACATGCATGCACACACACACACCTACTGTAGGTGATTCAGACTGAATCTAGAGCTTGAGGTTATCTGGAATTCTTTATTGTGTTTTTTTTTTATTGTGTTGGCCTGACTGTGCAGTATATTGTGAACACAAACTCAAATTTGGTACTATGCAATACATTTACCTCATTTCAACAATACTACCAAAGTATTTTGGAAGAGCAGACATTTCTTACTGAATGGCATCTTATCTTTAGAGAACGACAGCAGAGTAAATCTTCTTTTCTGCTCCGTAATAAATGAGTGATTGACCGTGGTCATCTTGATAATCTTGAATTGTTGGTGCACATCTCGCTCAATCTATCTTCTGAAATTGTTTTTATGGTAATGTCTGCCAGTAACGGTGAATGAAATTTGGATGAATGGTATACAAACAATCACATCTCTGTGAAAATGTAAACTTATAAAACATCTGATGGACAATTTTAGAAACAATTTACATCAGACTATCCTGATGACACTAACTAAATCAGTTCGTTGTGAGTCTGTATATTTCACTCTGCATAAATGATGGACGTGATGGCCAAAACTAGAAAAATAAGACCAAAAGTTATAATAAAACAGAACTGTCCTTCTAAATATTCTTGGTATCTCCGGGGCTGGGATTAAAAACCCCTCACACACCATATCATTTTTGCTAACCACCAGCCGTAACCAAGCCTCCGATTGGAGTTTCCCTTTTAGTTCTTCAGGATGTGCAAATCTGGAGTCGATCTGACAAATAACACCCCCCCCCTCTGTCTTCCTGTAATCGGTCTCCCATCGCTCACCCTCTCTGTAAAGTTGGCCCTTCTGTTTTCAACTTTGCCATCACAGCCTCTCTCTATCTGCTCCCACTCTTTGTCTCTCGCCCCCTGTCCCTCTGTTTGGATGGAAGTTCAGGCTTTATCTGCCTCACCGAGCGCTACATTTATAGGCTTAATTTCATTAGTGGAATGCAATAGTCCAAGCATGTGTGCGTGTTACATGTGTGTGGATAGACTTTGTGTATAGCGTGTGTGCATGTATGCGTTAACAGACGTGTGTGCAGCCTTTGAGCTTAAAACGTCCACTGTTTATGTGAAGTCCAACCAGCGTATCGAACCATAGCTTCTATCAGCATTCCTTTCTGACTCTGATGTGTGTGTGTGTGTGTGTGTGCTTGCATACTAATGTCGACCGTGTGAAAGCTTGTGAAAGTTCAGCCAGACACGTACGTCTGTTTGATTCCGTGTGTTCATGTAATTCTGTGCATGTGCCTTCATATTCTTGCATGTGTGTGTCTGTGTGTGTGTGTGTTTTTGTGTGTGCTTGCATTTGATTTGATTGAAAAAAAGAAAACACCAGTTTGGGAAAGTATTCCTCTCTACATTTGTGTTTGTGTTTCTTTCTATGCACATGTTTACTCTCAAGTCAGTCCATGTCTGATGCATTGTTGTTTCTGCTCACAAGGCTGATCTGGATCTAGTGCTTGAGCGTGTGCGTGTGTGCACATGTATGTGAACTACGGATATGTTTATATGTGAAGGAGTACTGTATATGGAGTAAACAGCTTGCAGATGAACACTTCCAGAGAGATGGATGTGTTACTGCGTTCCCAAGTGGCTAAATAGGGAGAAGTGTGAGCAGCACTTTATATCACGTACTAGACGGAGAGAGGAGGGGAGAGAGAGGGGAGGGGAGGATGCACTGAGAATGCGTGAGGGAAGAGGGGAGATAGATGGGAGGAGGACATGCATTTTGGAGAGGCTTGTTGCTTTTGCTGCCAAAAAAACGCTGTCAGATCTTTCACACTGCAAGACCAAGCCTGTGTGTTGTGGCAGTGGTGGTGAAGGGATGTATATTTACTTGTTGCGTGTGTGTGTGTGTGAGAGAGAGATTATTTATGCTTCACATGTGTCTGCAGGGCCGATGTATTGTATACTAAGCTGTTTCGAACTTTAAAGAAAAAAGTGAGTGCAATTGTATGTGTATGTGACTCAGTGACTCCTCCACACTCACTGGCACAAAGGAAAGCAGCACAAACACATTGTCACTCCCAACACCCAAATATTTACCTTGCCACAATCACGTTCCATCGACTCAGTGTAAATACACTGTGTTCACTTACCCCAAGATATAATGCGATAATGATAATAATAAAGATTCTACCCAAATGGAATGACCACAAAATGGTCTACTTTGAAAGCAATGATCCCTAAATGTCCTCACTTTGGAGACATTTCCTCATTTCCTGCATAAACACCATATGTCAGTTCATTGTAAACAGCATATGTGAGCATGAATGCTTGACGATGAACTGGAGCAAACAGAGATGTCGGCCTGGTATTATTGCAGGAAGCCACGAGGGAGGCAGCACACCTGGATTTTCTAACCCTTTGAACATGTATGGAATGCTAACTCATTGTTGCTTCCTCCCTAAACCAAGTTCAACAGCTGCTTTACAGCAAAAACAACCCAAACCGCAGAATCCACAGTTTAAGATGAGTGCTGAATAAACATTTTACTTGGCCTAACACTCAACGGCTGCGATCACGTTTTGCCAGCTAGCTCCTCTTAGCTAGAGCAACGGCATTGCCAAAGTCATTGTGATCAACCAACTGTCTAGATGCTGCCGTAAGTAAACACAGTGCACAGAAATGGTAGCCAAAACGCTACCTACCTAGCCAGCTAACTAGCTGGGTTGTGAGTTTGGATCATTTTGGTTTCTCGGTTCAGTTTTCTCAGTGTTACTGTTAGCTAGAAAGTGACATTATGAAGTAAAAAGTCCAGCAAAAAAAACAATAAAATAAAAATAAACAATGTAAGAATGATGAAATGACATTTCATTATAATGAGTTGAGTTTTAGTAACTTTACTAACTTGAATTATTGTTTTAGAGAAGCTTAGAAATTCACTCACACACACACACATACAAACACAGCTTAGTGCTACTAAGCACACACACACACACACACACACTCACACACACACACACACACACACACACACACACACACACACACACACACACACACACTCCCCAAGAGCCTCTACACAAATCCAGACAATGAGAGGGGCAGAGAGAGGAGATGTGAACATTCCTCAGGGATTGCATAAGGAACTGTGAGAAAAAGAAGTGACCCTTTATTTTTCACACATCCTTTATTTCCCCATTCTCCTCCACGCTTCTTTCCTCTCCTTTCCTTCCTATTCTCTTCCCTCTCTTTTTTGTCATGCGCCCTAATAACTCCTACTGAATACATTTCTTTCTCGTGCCTTCTTTAATCATTATCCTATCTTGTGCTTGTGTTTACTGTTGCAAAAACCTCAAACAAATTCCCCACTGGGATCAATACAGTTTAATCTTACTGTGATGTTGTGGAAATTAAAAGTAAGGAATGAACTCCAGCTGATCCCTATGATTACCATTAAAAACAGGGCATACTAGGGGTCCAATAAATCCAATAAATATATGTAAAATATTCTCATTATAACCTGCATCAGGGGGATTATAGTTGCGATCATATATTTAGTCATATACTGTATACTAAATATAGGCGCATAGGCTATGGAATAAAGCACCATACATTTACTGTAGGTCAGAGATGGAAATGACAATGACATAAGCAGAACAGTCGGCAGACAACAGGGAAAATATGTAAAGACAGAGAAGAGCAGACAGACAGAAGAATATGGAAGAATGAAGAGACTGACGAAACAGGGAAATGCAAAAAAGAGGCAGTCGAATGAAGCAAGAGAGAAGGAAAAGCAGAGAGAGGGAGACATGGAGAAAATTGGCGTCGGTGGTCAGATCTAATCCAGTGAGCATGTCTGTTGTCCTGGAAAGGAAACCCAATTATATGGCACTTCCACTGGCCCGATGGCGCTCTGTGTGTGTATGTGTGTGCACTGAGAAGGTTGGTCTCATTAGGTTGACTGACAGCTCCCATTTTTCCACCGCACACTCCTCCCATTTGAGAACACACACACACAGACACACACGCACGCACACACAGAAACGCCAAGACCAGGGGTAATTTCTCAGACAGTATTTCTCTCTTTGAAGCCCCAATCGCCATAGCAGCAATTACTGTAAAAGGCAGCTAAACCCCCCCCCCCCCCCCCCCAAGCCAATCTAAAATCCAGAGCTAGACCTTGCACCCTTAAAAAGCATGCGGCAGTTTCAACAACAAAGCGGTGGTGGAGGTGTCTCAACATTAACTCGGGTTTATGCTGTCATGTCGGCATGCCAAAAACGAACAAGTCACGAAAGATAGAATTTGAATCAGGATGAATCCCCGTCTTATCTTCCTCCCCTTCCGTAACAACTTTATTCTGTCTTGTTACCAACATTGTTTTCATGGAGATGGATATATGAACAAATGAAGCTTGAATAAAAAGAAATATGCACATTTTCTTGGCGAACTGCCCAGCGTGTACCATGCTTCTCATCCAATGCGAGTTGGGATAGGTCTCAACCCCACATGGCCCTCCAAAGGATAAGTGGGTTTTTGGGATTCTGGTTTCTTTGTCAGTGATTTATAATGGTAAATGGCCTGCATTTATATAGCTTCTTTATGCTGAGAACATTGCAAGGCACTTTACAAAGTCTCCCATTAACCCACTCAAACTTCATACACACCTAATTTGCACACTGGAAGCAGCCTTGAGTTACACCGCCGCGCTCAGGGACACTTCAACATGCAGTTGGAAGAGGAAACTGTTAAGGTGCTATAACCTCTGCCTGTCAACGCTCAATTGTATGGTTTGTTAGCTTTGACAATGGAATTAAAAGAAAGTCGGACTGTATGACATTTTAAAAATGTATCTGATATTTGATGGACAGAGTGCCTTCGGAATGTCTGAGACTCGGACTGGAAGTTATTTAGATCTCTTATTTTTGCTTTGAACATTATCGGATGTTGACTTCATGTGCTGGACAGAAAGTCTGACATCCAAGTCTTCTAAGTGGCTGATTGAATCAAGTGATGTTTGGTCAGAAAATGACAAATAGCATTAATTGTTATAGACTTTGCCGTAGGTTGTCAAAGCTGTAGAAAAGAATCCAAAAAAAAAACAGCCAGCGACAGCACAGTGAGCTTTGCATAGTATGCTGAGCGAGCGCTCAATGATTGTTTCTGCTCGACACTCTCTCTAAGGCTGCCCCCTTATTTCAATTATTTGTCGGAAAGCCTCTAATTGAATCATCAGTCACTCACTGAAATGATCAGACAGACCGCCGAGTTGTAGCCCGCAGAACGATGCACGATAAAAGCTGAACCTGACAGGACACGTTGAGTGGTGAAGCTGCTGCGCGCCAGCTGAACCACAGTCCTCCAAAGCGAGCTGCGCTGCTCAATGGCAGCTGGCACTGCTCATCAGAAGCTGTTGCCTTTGGGGCAACAAAAAAAGTTATAATGCCTTATATATGTGTAATATTTACACTTACATTTTCAACCCATACTGACAGTTTTTCCGAGGCAGACTGTGTTTTTTTGAATAACCAATGCATTTTTCCCATCCAGGCAGCCACTGGTTTCTTTCAGCTTAAGTTCTTGCTTAGGGAAATCAAATCAAATTGTCAGATCTTAACAAGCTGTGGTGACTCCCATGTTTCATTTGGCGACTGAAATGTTCATCCTATCCAAAGTTGTGAGTTGTTTTGTTTACTTCCCCTTTGACTAACACACAAAGTACAACAATCTGATTTATATAAAATGATGTACAGTATATCTTTTATTAGATTCTGTCAAAGCCAACAGACTGCACAACCCATAACAAATCTCCAGTATGTATCTCTGTGTGTGCGTAATATAAATAATACAATTCAACTTTAATGTATTTTGACAGCAGAGCTAAATGATGATAGCTTTCCCATGTGAAAGGACTGAAACTGTCTGGTGTGTGTGTGTGTGTGTGTGTGTGTGTGTGTGTGTGTGTGTGTGTGTTTGTTCGAAAGATTTGATAAATGATCTGTCTGTGGCAGTGTCCTTTATATGGGATGTTTTCCCCAAACAAGGTCTAAACATTTATCATGTGCACCCATAGATACAAATGGATGGCTTGAGGGATGGATGGTTAGATAGCTGGCTAAATGCATGGAGGGAAGGGTGGATGGATGAATGGATGGATGAATGGGTGGGAGAGGGTACAGCTGTAGATTGCTGAGAGGAGGGAAAAGTGGTAGCTAGCGTAAGAAAGGGGAAAAGGTGAGAGGAGTGTAGAAAAAGAGGAACAGGACGGAATGAGAGCCAAAAATGTACAAAATCAGTGAAAAAAGGAGCAAAAAAGGGGGAAAAAAAACACAGGCACACATGCACTTACATACATTATATCTATTTGAATCTACTTACAATTACAACTACACAGACACACACACACACACACACACACACACACACACACACACACACACACACACACACACACACACACACACACACACACACACACACACACACACACACACACACACAGCTCCTGGTTCACTATTGATTCATCTAAGTGCTTGCAGGATGAAAGTGACTTTTGGCAAATGCCATTATTACACAGAAGAGCACACGGAGAGATAAAGAAAGTGAATAGAAGAGTGATAGGAAAGAAGGGCAATATTGACGAAGAGAAGGAGAGATGAGGATGAAGGAAAAAAGAGAGAAGGAAAATGATAGAGGGAGAAAAAGTGACAAAGAAAGTGAGGTGTGTGTGTGTGTGTGGGGGGGGGGGGGGGGGTGAGGGAGATGGATGGATGGGAGAGGGGGATGCAGCATGTCAGACAGAAGGACAAAGGAGAATAAATGTGGGATGAATAAATGAACGAAGGGCTAAGCCGTGTTGACGATGCTGACACATATTCCACCTCCTTTCTCTGCGCCGGCCGCTCCACTTATTGTGTCCCTCCTTCTTAACGTATGTGTGGGTGTGACAGTGCATAGACAGCTTATGGGTGGACAATGCAGATATACAGTGGGGCTCTGCGCATGGACTGCAATAAACTGAATCTTTTGCGTGTATGCATCTGCATGTGCAAGTGTTCCTCTCCGTCTGTATATGTCTGTTCCCGTTCACGAGAGCGCCTTGCATTGAAACGTGCGAGTTTTCAGTTGAGTTCAGCATCATCCCCCAAAGGGCAATTACAGCACGGCAGATGCAGTTCCACACAACGGAGAGAATATTGAGCAATCTGAAATTGTTCTTATCACAGTTGCTGGACCATTGCCTTAATTACAGCGAGAGTTTGAGTTCACGTCTCAGTGAAGGGAGTTTGAGGGCGGGATGGAAATGAAACAAGGCCATGGGAAACAGAACAATTCACTGACTGAACATTCACATGCATACAGATGTGCTTCCATATGGCGATTCTTTCGCACCTTTGATAGTCAACTCTTTATTACAGATTTTACTGAATTACATGAGTCCGGCCTGCCATGTTATGTTATGGACTCTTTGAAGCTGCAGCCTCAAGGAAAGAGATCACCGTCTTGACGGAGTGGATGATCAGGGTATAGTCCAAGGACCAAATTAGCCTTTTTGATTCCTCAAGTGCAAAACAGGGACGATAGCATGCACTGTTGCATCAGTTGCTTTGCTTCAATTAAAGGCTGCAGCACACACAGCACTAAATACAGAAGTAGTCGAGCTGTGGTTGCAGAGATGTGATGAAATTGCCACTCTTTTTGGACCAATAATGCACATGGAAATAAGACGGGGTGTTGTGTTGAGTCAATGTATGTCAACGAGCATGACGCATGTCCAGGTTCCAGTGTCATACACTTACTGTGTGTGTGTTGCCCTTTATGTACTGAAGCTGAGCTTATCTTTACTGAGCATCTTAACATTCTTGGTCAATCTATGTTTCAGTCCCAGCCTATTGACACCATACCAGGCACCGGTAAATAAAGCAAGAACCAATGAAATATATATGAGTTATGTCAGATGTATCATATTGGTTAAATATCTGTAATTGGAAGAACAGGGTCTTATATTGGTTAGATCTAAAGTCTCTCCTTCTCTTTAATTCTCTGTCTCGGCTTAAGATATTCCAGACGTTTTTTTGTCATCCCTCTCTCTTTTCTTCTCTTGAACATTCATCCATCTTTATTTAACTTGCAACAGTCAACATTCAATAGCCTTTGAAACTTTACTTTTAACGTAGTCTTCCCCTTTTTCTTCTTGTCTCTCACACTTTCATCTCGTGTATCTGTCTATTTGAGGCCAACTCTCCATATGAGCATTTCTCTATTCTTCTCTACACACCTCTTTCATCCACCATCCAATCTTCTTTCAACTTTTAGAATCAAATTAGTCTCAGGCTTCTATGCTTTATTTAACACAACATCTCAGTTTCCTTTTCTCAATCCCATTCTTTGTCACTCGTTTGTGGATTGTCACCCTATAACGTAAGTCCAAATGCTATCTATTAATGTCCGTCTCACTTATGTATACTGCCTCTTTCTCTTTATGGTGTCTCCCAGAGTCTGCTATCCATTCACGTTCTTCTCCCTCTTCGATGCACTCCATTCATCTCTACTTCAAAACTTTCCCCCATTTTCCTCCTTCTGTCTGAATCTCCATCAGTCTAAGTATCTGGGCCAGTCGTCCCTTCATTCCTCAGCAGGATGGATGGTTTCCTCTAAAGATCAATCTGATCACGCCGCCGCTTTCATTCCTAACTCAAAACACATTTCAAAATGTTACGCGTGAAAGCCATTCTCACCCACATTTAAGGTGAATTCCTCAGCAATACTAACAACTTAAATTAGTATTCAACCTCTGAGGCTATAATTAATGAGGTTTAGATGGGGCCAATAAACATTGCATCTTATTTTGGCAACCTCATTTAACTCTACCTAATGATTTATGCCACAGCTTTAAGCCTAAATGTTTTGCTCAAGAGTGCTATACAGTCATTAAATATGCAGTCTGCAGTATGCTCTGCCATGATCAGCTCTAATGGCAGTAGCCACTGACAAGCTGCTATAATCAACATATATTTATATAGAGGTTTCTGCTCATAACATGGCAACACCATTATATGTCAATATGAAAACTGCACATGCAATGGTGGGCTGGGTTTGTTCACAGGCACTCAAGAGGGGCAGACGTGTTAACATGCTCGTGTTATGGCAGCTTTCATTTGTTCTGTAGCATTAAGTCCAGCCCACAGAAACGATGGGAATGACTGTAACGGCCATTAAGAAGAAACAAATTCAGGGTCTGATAATCAGACTAAGTTGTCATTTCGTTTGCACAGTCTGTCACTGTGTTCATGCTAGACAATTATATATCTATTAACAAGCTCTCTCTGCAGGATTGAGGACCAACACTCTGAGCTAACTCCTCATAAAAGGGGCAGAAGTGCAATCATGAAATGATCACGGTGCAGAAGTGGTTCCCCCCTTCTGAAAACCACATTTACTGCTGCAAAAATGAAAAGCACCACCATGAAGACATCCATCAAAGAACACTGCAAAAGCCAAAAACCCTGCGGTCTTTCAGCTGTCACCCACCCTATTTGTGTAATTTACAAATTATGTGTTCTTAGCCAATCCAAATATTGACTTAAGGTTTCCCATCTTTCCCGCTATGCACCGGTTCACATATTGATTGATTAGTGTTGAGGGCACCAAGGTGAACTAAGAGTGTGTGCCAAGTTTAATCATCAATTTATACCACAAAGATCTGAGGCGTAATTTTAACTTTCCTCATTCCAACTGCTGTGAGAATGAGAAGGAGAGAGTGAATGTGGATAATAACCGTATATGTGTGACTAAAGGTCTGAGCATAGCTCTAACATGTAGCTAGATAGCTGTGGTGCATGTTGGATAACTAAATGTAGTTTTACTGTGACATATTGTTCCATTTCTTGTTTAGAGATTGCAGGAAAAATAATGCAAAAATACCTTTCAGTAGTTCCCTGAGGCCGAAATAACATTTTCAGTTTGAGTGTTTTGTTTCAACACTTAAAAACCTAAAAACAATTCAGTGGTTAATAATATAAAACTGATCAAAACTTTTGAGAAGCAGGAATCAGCTAATCCTTGTACTTGATGAATCACTTGAAACATTAAATCAATAAGTCTAATTGCTGTAATTAATATCAACAATAAGCCCCCAGTTCATTGCTGGGAACGGACTGCAAGCAGCCTAATTAGGAGAATAATTAAAACTAAGAATGTCTTGAGGGTTCGCTCATCTCAGGTGCATTCACATCTTCAGTTCAGCTGTGTCTGAACTAGGAGAACGCAACACCAAGTGGTGCCAAATAGTCACAGTGAAAATGATTTGATACATTGATATTTTACATATTATTTCATGTTTATCATACTGAACAAATGACACAAACGACAGATGAAGATACCCCCCACATAAATGCGTGAAGAGCTGCTGTTATGGTAAATGGAAAGACATAGGAAAGAGTGAGAACAAAGGAAGGAAATGTTGACACAGTGAGGTAACGACAGAGACACTTGTTGAAGGATACATGCCGGAATGGAAAGCGCGAGAGGACGACTGACAAAGAAAATGTGTGTTTTTCCATGTGAGAGTCTGTAACCCAAGTTCTTGGAACAACACCATTGCGAACCATTGACGGGCATGATAATAACGCTGCAATGCTAGACCTTAGTAGAGGGAGCATTCATCCCAGGAATCCTATAGTGGACACATATGCTTTTACTATACGAAGCCCTGAGGGATCTGAACCTACAAAAAAGAGTCAGATACAGTAACATAGACCAAAGAAGCTGAGCGATTATGTCTGTCTGACTAGGGATCAAACTCAAACCGATACAGGTTGGATCATTTCATATCTAACTGGTCTCAGAGGCATCTCTCTGGACAAATAACTACAGTCTATTTTTCTATAGATGACAAAAACTGGTAAAAAATTAGATTTTTTCATTGTTAAAAGACAATCTATCTTGCCTCTGGAAAACTTGCCATTTCCTTTTGAGAAATATTTTTGCAATGAGGTGGAACTCAATCTGCAAAATGGAGGGAGGCCAGTCTTTTTCTTTAGAGCACCATTTCCAGAGAAAAAAATGAATACGTGCTCACCAGAGGTTTTCAAATACCATATAATGAATCATAATCTTACAGGTGTTTTTCAATGTTGACTTACAGCTTTTGGTAATGGAGCTGTATCTGGACAAACACTCTTGACCGTTTATAACTCCCTTCACTTACTGCATAGTTGTTACATGTGTCAGACAGACTTTTCTCAGGACAAGCTATGTTACTCATAAGTGAGGAGCTCATTTTTACAGTGTGTGATTAATGTCCATGTGTTTAGTTTTCACTTAATGTGTCGAATCGTGACCTCAAAACCAAATGCCAAACTGTACAGTTGTGTGAACTCTCTGTTTCTCTCTCTCTCCCTCTGTATCACACACACACACACACACACACACACACACACACACACACACACACACACACACACACACACACACACACACACACACACACACACACACACACACACACAGCAGCGCTACTCACATGCTGCCACTGCTCTTTGATGAGTGGCCGGTATCGCAGGAAGTATTTCAGAGGGAAGTTGTCGATGTCAGGCCAGGTGGCGGGGCTGTGCCAGGACACCTCCAGCCTGCGGGCGTTGAAACGGATCGGGGTCGCCGTGACGCGCTCCGGGGGGTCTGGTTTAACTGTGTGGTGGATGAGAACAGTTAGTTAAAGGGGCACCCCACCGATACAACACATACAAGTTCAGCATTTCTTGGAGCAGAGTTTACCACCCTGGAACTCCTGTTTAGCGCAGTGCCACCTTAGCTACAATGGCAATGCTGCGAGCAGTCCATTTCTATGTTTCAGGGACTCACACGGGGACTTTGCAACAAACCTTGTGACTGCATCTGAAAGCCGATACGTTTCCAACTGAACATATATATTTTTTGTCTGTTCTCGATGTGAGGCCAATTTATTATCGTGCAGTTCTGGAAATTGAGAAACACACGTTTTCGTCCATTTTTCAGTTCAAGCAGTGGTCATGACTGCTTGGCTCACAGTGGTGTGTTGTGACGGAACCGAGTGGAGTGGGGGTGCGGCAAAAATTCAAATTTTGTTGATAAAGCAATAATAATGCAGGAGGAGTATTTCTGCGATAATGTGAATACGACCTTTTGGCTTGCGACTTTAAATATTTGATAGAAAACATTATAAACTAGGGACATGGAGTTTGAAACATGAGGGAAGAGAAGGCCAGAGAAGGTCTAATGAAAGATGCTATTGAGGTGCATGATGCAGAGTTTTTGAACCTTGACTCATACTAGGAACTAAAAGACAGGATATTTCAGTCTCTAATGCATTTATTTATTTTTTTACTCTTAACCTTTTAAGGTTAAGAAGTCATTTATAAGAAGGGTTCTCTCTCTACGCCTCTTCCTTCTTATGACTAAGGATCATTATTATTATCATTATTGCATGGTTTTCTTAAGGTCACCATGTACTCCAATGAAAAATAAATATTCAGAGGGAGGTTGTTCATTTATCAGTGAAAGACAGCGGTGAGGACAAAGGCAGAAGCTGACAATGTTTGAGGGAACTGTTGCGAGGCAGAAGACGGGAAGCCTACGAGTCCCTGAGAGAAAGGCATGTATACATGTTGTGTTTCTGAATACCTGTCAACTGAGAAGGACACGCAGACAGAGAAATTGAGCCAATTCTATGCAATGCTTTTCATAAGATATTGAATGACCCGGTCTTTGTTGGATCACTCTCACTAGGGAACACACTGGCCTGCCACTTCAGCTACATGAAACCTTTTCTCAGCTACACACACGTATGATATTACAATAGAGAATGGATAGCTGCAGTAACAACCAGAATGTCTGATAATACACATACAGATAAAGTACAAGAGGATGAAATCAATTTGGGTGAAACCCGCAACGACATACATGCGGTAAGGCACCTAAACAGACAGCACTCAAAGCACATACAGACACAGACAAACAAACAGGCATCTCTCTCAGTGTGACCTTCATAGAATGAATAATGAAAATATGAAAGACCGATGGAGATGATAAAAGACAGATAAAAGCAGACCGACAGCTTTCTCCCTTGAGAAAGACATATTCATCTCATTGTGACCTTCTTCAAGTAAATGTGTGAAAAGATGAAATAGAGACGGGAAGAAATAAAGAGCGAGAGAGAGAAAGAAAGACGGAACAGTGCATACAGGCAGAATGAAACCAAAGTGAAGTCAGTAGAGACTAGAGATCAGAAACTCATCGTCTTTGTCCACATCCCGATTTGTCCAACAGAAGGAAACATGTGCAGGGACGGAACAAAACAGAGATAAATCTGTATGGGTAGGGAGTCCCCAAAGGCTTTTAAAGTATTCATCTGACTTGAAACAGAGTATGAGCTTTGTGTTGCATGAGTAATGAACACATTCTCCTTTTGAAGCACTTCTAATAATACTAGCGCTGAACGACGGAAAGGACTTCAATGAAAAGTGAGACAATGAGAGTCTGGGACGTCACTGACCAAAACACCAAAACATGGCGAGGAACAGATCAATGGGCTCAAAGCATTTCACAGCGTCCATTAAACTTAAAGGAATGTTGCAGGTAGATAGACATCCTTCTCAATTCTGTTCTGCAAATTGTCAATTGCCAACAAATTCAAATGAGGTTGTAATTTTATCAAATGTAATTTTTGTCCATGCTCGGCCTGAAAACGTCTGTCATGACTCCCTTGACTCCGTTCATTCACATTTGCATCCACATTACCGTTACTCTTTCCTCCTTTAAGTCTCATGTTGCAACATTCACTGCAGCCCGTTCTGTCTCTCTGGTGATGATGCAAGTGAACAGGTATACCGTAACATAAAAGTCTAATCTTTCAAACAGCTATACTTGCGAGACCATTATGCTCACTGTCTTGCTGAAAATGGAACAAGAGAGTGGGAGGGAGAGTGGCTAATCTTTCTTTCTAAAAAAGAAAAAGTGTAGCTTCAAGGCTGTCCAGGTGGCAAAGACTGTGCAGCAATCAAGCAGTAAAACAGAAGAGAACTGCAAAAGCTACATCTGCTCGTAGATGTACGCTTACCAAAGTACATGACCTGAATATCTGATTGTAGTGTTTCTAAAACCATTACTGTGCAGCATCTAGTGCTTTTACTTAATGCAGCCAGGTTTGTATGCCTGCTAAAAAAAAACACAAGACATCTAGAAACCCTGTAGCTCTTCTCTCCCACACTACGCCAGATTTCCTTTCAAATAAATGGGCTTTTAAAAAAAAAAGAAGAAGAAAGAAGTGGAATCTATGAATCGTTTTAAAGCAAAACAGATGTTTGATGGGGGAAATAGAGAGAAAATGAGTGCTTCGATCTGCAGTGAAATCTTACAGAAATAAGGAAAATGGAACGAAAAGGGTAAAAAAATTGTCCTCTTTTTTTAAAAGAAGTACGGCACAATAGCTCCTCCTTCCATTCAGGCTCATTGTTGGAAGCAGACTGTATTTTAATTAGGAGGTAATTCCAACTAAACTCTACTGTACATGAAATGTGTAACAAGTGCCATTCTATGTGCACAAACGTTTTGTGGGTGTACAGTAAATGTAAAGCATGGCAGTAACAGAGCACGGATTGGGTTCCTTTCATGGACTCACTGAAACAAAATCTCCTGCTCACATAATTAAATGACTAGAACGTACGTCCTTAATTCACATGGCTGCTGTCCTATTTGTTCAAAGCTACAACAGGCAAAGAGAATAAATGGGAATTTTAAAAAGCACATCAGAAAGTTCTGTGTCAGGTTTTCTCTCATGCAAAATAAATTATAGATGGCAGTCATACTCCAACATATCTTCTCATATCTGGAATACTAAGACCACGGGGAGTTTATTAATATGAAGCAGATCTGCAGCTCTTGAGACAATGCCTGCGCCTTCGGTATTTTTAGTTGGAAGTTGGAACAGTAAGAAATCCGCTGCCGTCCCAGAGACAGTTGGACTTACGCTACGTTTTGTGCATGGTAGTAAACAGTGCATCTCTTAGTAAACATGCCTCTAAACGTCTGCCAGCTCTAGTTGTCTAGCTGCTTTTTTTTGTAGACAATGCTGACATCTGACCTTCCTTGCTGAATCTGCTGAAATTAGAAAAATATGACAACAAACTGATTTTTTAAAATAGCTAAATCTTGAACAACAAACCAGCTTGTCAGTGCAGTCTGGGCTCCTTATTTGAAAAATATCAGAGACAAAAAAAAACGAGACAGCTACTGAAAATAGCTCCAGGGTGTTGCATTAAAGTATTTTACACTGCTGTTATTATCCTCTTAACTTCACTTCTATTGACTGAAGTCAACATGTACTGGCTCCTCCTAAGACCTGCACACAAACCACCGTAAAGCAGCCACAAGAGAAACCTGAATATGAGCCCTCCATTTCTAAGTATTAATTGAAAGGATGAAAGTGACAGACGATTTAATGGTGCTGGAAGAAACCTACTGCAGCTACATTCCCCCTTTGAAATTATATTCATTTTAATCACAAAGAATAAATAATGTAGTCCTTAATCATGCTCAGGTGGGCTAGTTAGAGTTGACAAAAAAAAATCTGTGTAAGTAAAACAAGCTTCAACTTTAGAAGTCTTTACACTTTAGACAAGATCAGTCATCGTTTGATCATCTTGGCACAGGAAAGCTTTAAGTTATCATTTGATGAGTCTGAAACTTCCATTGAGGGTTCTCTTTGTAACTGTACCCAGAGCATGCACATGTGAGGACACACACACACACACACACACACACACACACACACACACACACAATCTCTTCTAATTTCATCCCAGCTTTGGTCGGATGAACAAGGACAGTTGAGAATCTTCTTACTCCCACTCAGAATTCTGAAGTGCACCAGGAAGCATGAAATTGTTTTATTTATTTACGATCTGCCTCGTTGTCCCTGATAATGAATGTGGCTTACAACTTAGAATGGCATGGGAAATACTTTTAACAATGCAGGAACAAGGAGGAGATGAGGGGAGGAGAGCAAGAGGGGTGAGAGAAGGCAAACTATTTGAAACACTTAGAAAAAGTTAGAAAACAGATTAACCCAGCAAGGGAGAGGGGAAGACCCCATTCACAACAGTTTTTGTTTAATTTGAAAACTACATTTTTAGGCTTTGGCTTTCAACGAGCAATTTGTAAAATTAAAAAAAAAAGATCTTTTCAAAGTCTCTCTTATTTGCAAGATACTGTTCTTGTGTTCAAGTCTGAATAAAAAAGAGGTTCCTGTTGCTTTCAACTCTCATTGTGATCAATCAGCAGCTGCATTGTTTTGTAAGTTGTACTAAAATAAAAAGCAAGCGATCATGTAGCGCATTGCAGGCAAAGGAAGCAAGCTTTAGCCTGCTAAGACATAAAGTGTACATAAAGTCTACCGATATAATGTGGTGATACGACACTATTTTATTGTTTCCTAGCTGCAATTTAACTAAACAATTTAGACAAAAAGAAAACAAAATTTCGACTTAAAACACAGACTGTATATAAGAAGTGGACATCGTCACAGTGACATCACCCATTGGTTTGTGGGCTGCTGTTTTCTAAATGAACATCATGCTGTATTGAAGAAGACTTGAATCTAGCGATTAAGACAATAAACTCATGTTTACAATGTTTACTGAGGTAATAAATCAAGTGAGAAGCAGAGTTATTTTCTCATAGACTTCTTTTTGCAACTAGAGGAGTCGCCCCCTGCTGGCTATTAGATAGAATACATGGAATGCTTTAAGGCTTTACTCTTCAGAATGGGAGGTTGCCGCCTGGCTTAAAAGCAAACTTTAAGAAATGTATCTAAAAATAATAGTGAGGACGGACGACATTTGTCACACAAATGGTATTTGAGAAGCTGTGGCTGGTGATAGAGAAGGAGGAAGAAGCAAAATAGGAGGGAACAGGGGAAGAAGTACAAAGTCACATGAAGGGTACGTGGGCATAAAAGAGAAAGCAGAAGGAAAGAAAGGAGCAGTGGGGTGTTTTGCGATCACCAATAGTTGAGGGATATTTCCTCAGCCGAGGCGCTAATCCGGCTAGTATTAGCATTTTCATGAGTCCTGTGTCCGGGGCTTGGCAGAGCATGTCACTGCCTCATTTGGTTACGTATGTACACACACACACACACACTCTCTCTTTTTCAATACCTCGCCCTCTCGGCCGACACACTCCACACAGTCGCTCACAGCCCCATTGGTGTCTGTGTGTGTGTTTATGCATCATGCACACCCATATCGCGCTCTGAGCATTACAACAGAGCTGAGGACCGCTGGCAGCACTTCCCTTATCTATTAAAGTACTTCTCATTCCTTCTTTAAAATGGATTTCTCCTCTTCACTGCTTTCCAGCCTGAGTCGCTTATGAATTCTAAGAGTCTTGCTATTATTATATAGCCTTCTGCCGCCTAAGTGAACAAAAACTTCACAATCCAAACTGTATTTATTTTTCAAACTACTTACCACATTAATGAATTTTATAATTTAAAAGGGGAAAAAGCAGATGAAGTAACAAACTTTTCTGGTTAATTCTTACATTAAATATGACTAAAAATATGCTTCCATTGCAGCTGCTGTTTGGGTTATCTGCTACTTTCAGTGAGAAACCAGACCTTTGATTTGTGACTGCCACAACCCGTCCAAGCCTCAAATACTGTTTGCTGCAGAAAAGGTTCAGAGGTAGCATGTTTATTATATAGTGCCTTTGGTAATGACAGGGGTGCACAGTCAGTGGGTTTCTTGCTAATGGACTGCTGTTGGTTAAAGCAAAAAAGAAAAAGCTGTGCACTCTCCTTTCAGCTGGGAGACATTTATTTGGCCATTGAAATTCCAATTTCCTTTGTCTTTCTGGCACCGAGCACAACTGTGTGTGCAACAAATCTCCGAAGGGAACAAGAAGTCAATGAAATCAGTCATCTGTGGTCAAGCAAATGCGTTACCATTGCTCAAGGGTTGGCATCCTCAAAGAGATGCCTCGACACTCTGCGTCTTAATTCTTATTTTTGTTGCCAAATTTTTTGTCGATCTGTGTGGGAAAAGGATCTCAGATGTGTCCCTGAACTAAGTTCAAATAAAGAGCTGCTTATAAACTTTAATGAAAAGCGTTAATACTCTGCAGCCTGAATGAGTTAGAAGGAAACAAAAATGATCCATTCAAAACCTCTTCAGTAAACATTCCTGCTTCACCATGAACATGCATCGTGTTTGTATCAAATTTGGTTACAAGCGTGTAATAGAACACCACAACTATAATAACACTTCACATGGCATCTATCTTACCTATACTGGACTCTTCAAAAGAAGTTGTGGCAGAGGCTTTCCCCAAAGCATTGACTGCCGTCACATTCACTTTGTAGGGGAAGCTGGAGAAGACCTCGGGGAAACGTACACGACAGCGATTCTTGTGGTCTGGATCTTTCTGCACCTCCAGTGAACGCTGGTTGTGTCTGAAGAGCAGAGGAAAATGAAAAGTTAGGAGCAGATAGAGTAGAAACAAGGACAGACGTGAGTGAGGCAGAGGATGGTTTACTTCAACTTTTTAAACTGTTGATTATACCTCCTTAGGTTTTATCTTTGTACATTTGTTGTTTGGTCTTCAGGCCTAAATACGCCTTTACAACTTTATTTAGTCAGTCGTGAATATTTTTTGGGGCAAAAGGTAAAAAAAACAAACGCTGTTCAGAAGAATGGGGAGCTGTTGGCATAGAAATACAGTAAATAATCACTCAAAGCACCACCTGATGACTGGCTGAGCTGGACACTATACAGTAGTTACCAACGACTCTTGCTGTGAGTCCTCATTGTCCTCATCTATACTTCTCACTGTTCTCTCTTTTCCACTACTCAACATTATTCAAACAGAATGATGTCGGTGTTACAAAATCAGTGAAGGCAGAGTCCACCTGCTGTGGTGTGAGCTGTGGGACTCTGTGATCTGGGTGTGTCAAAGAGAACCTGAGGGAGGCGGACTCGCTGGGTCTCCATCCGCACAGTCTCTACGGTCTACCTACTGTTAAAACATGCCATCACCAAATTACCATAACCCCCTAGGTGACTTCGCGTCTTCATCCCCCTTTTTCAGGTTAGAGCAACAGACCCCTCAAAATATCTGTGTGTCCCAATGATTGCATGAATTAAAAAAAAGAATGCATATGTTGTAGTAAAACTTTAAGTCGTGTCACTTAATGTAAGCTAGGTCTTTGCATGACACACCAATAATGACTTTAGCATGTAATTGTAAAAGTTGCACCCAGACACAAGACCAATGCACTTACTGTACGTCCACTTCAAAGGTGGTGGGGATGTACGTCGGGTGCAGTTGGTGCCAGCTGCAGTAGAAGCCTTTAGGGTAGGTGTTGGATCGACAGGTGACTGTGGGCTCACGAGGAGGAACTGCAGAAAGAATAAAATAAAAAAAGACATGTTAACCTACAGAGTATATTATATAATTAAGAACTAAGCAGAGTTTTGGAAATAGGCTTTAAGAAAAAACAGAGACATACCAGAGAGATATCAAAGTAATACAGCTCCCATGAATTAAATCCAAAGCAGCTGTGTCTCTAATTACACATTTCCTCTTTGAATTATTCATTCTTGATCAACTATTTCATACATACATGACGTCACCGTTTTAATTAAGTTACGTCTCTGTGTTTTATGAGATATGCTTTTAATTTGTTTAGTTGTGATTGCTTGTGTTTGTGTAATTTATTTTTTTATTACACACATTAATTAAAGTTAGACTCATTAAGAGGGATCGATTTAGATCAATTATATACCTGCAAGCTAAAACAACTTCCTTTAGCTTTCATCACTTATATTTTGTATAAACCTCAAGCTTAGGCAAACCTAGAAGTATTAAAACTGATATCTTGATTCAATTTGTATTGAGAGACCACGTTGTTAAGAAATGTCAGGACAGATTCAACACCGGATTTTAATCAATGTATCACTCCTGCTCACTCTGTCACTGGGCAAACAGCATATCTGCTTCCTCTTGTTTTTATCTAATGACTGCAGCACGGTTAAATATTGTGACTGCAGGCAATTATTCTGAAATTGACTGTATTTGCATTGATTTTTTGTCCCCTAAGCCGTCTGAATGTTGGATGTAAAAGAAAAAGTGAGCTGAAAACCTTCTAGTGAAATATGTGTTAGCCAGGACACATGTCTGGGACAATTCAATCAAATTTAAATTATTTAAGAAAACGATTAATGCAGAAGGCGATGGAGAACATCTGGAGGAATTGGAGAGACAGAGGAAAGTAAAGAAGCTGGGATGGGAGATGGTGTGTGGAGAAAGGAAGGATATTGGAGTGGTGGAGCAACAGAAGAATAAAAGAGGGCGGCCAGAAAAAGTGATGTTACGCCAACTCTGGCCTCCTCCAAGATTAGGGCCTTTTCTTCACGGCTAGTCAACCGCGCACTCGTCCACCACTCCCTCTTTTTCTCCCCACAGCTTCTTACCCTTTTACCCTCGTTATCTCTACTGCATGTGACATACAGTGAGTGTACAGTGCGACATCACAAAAACCCATTTCTTTATGTTATGTTTTACCTATAAATCATTTTTCAACTCTGTATTCTGTTTCTTCTTTATCTTTTCTTGATCTAAATTGCAGCGTTTTCTATCCACACATGGTGCTTCATTGGCTATGCTGCAGTATATCGCTTTGATAATATATGGGGCTGGCATTGGACTTTAGTTATTAAATATTGGATCGCAGCCAGTAAGTATTGTATACTCCTGATAAGATACGTTGACTGATAACAGCCACGTTCACACACTTTGATTCTTCATATAGCAGTCAGTAATGCACACCAGAGTCGAATGGGTGGGATGGGTCATCCTGTCTTTAAGAGCCACTAACCCATTCAGTGTGGACATGGGAAACACTGCATGAGCTGCTCAGTCGAGCAGGATGTCTGTCCCCTGTGGGGAAAAAGGATAGCTCCCAATGTGTTTGTAGAACAGGACTTCTAGGGTGTGGCCAGAGAAAGAAAGTGAATGCTTTTACAGAACAGTGATGAAAGGAGACCCCACCCTACTTTAAGGAGCATAGAGAGAAATGGACTATTTCAAATAATATTTTCTGCTATTTTCAGTATTTTAGAGAGTTAAATTCAAGAGATTAGATTTGTGACCCTGAAATGGGGCTGATAAAGCGTGTTGTATTCTGAATGTCCTTTCAACAATGGCCTGAATGTTGATCTAGATAGAGATGCAATGATGTATAAAATGTTGCACAAAGTAAAGTAAAAGTACACAAAGTGTGTTAGACTCCAAATTGGAAACTAACACTGATGAGATAAAGGCTAAGAACTGTACATACCAGAAGTGTCCCCTATAGTTATACCATATATTTGGAGTGCATTATGATTACTATATGGCCCTTTAAACATCTATCTATAATAAATGAATGAATGAATTAAATATATATATATATTACTTAAACTTTGGATAACAAGATGTGGAACACGAAGCTAACCATTTATGTAAGTGTGTTAATATTGTTCACCATCTAATAAAGTCCGGATCATCATGAGCACCAATTTAGAAAGCTATAGTTATATTGGTGAGCAGAGATACCAGCAATCAGAAACGAGTATTTTGTGGCAAAAAAAGAAGCAACAATCAAAGTGTTTCAATGTGGGATAAAATGAACAGTGGAGAACAACAGCACGAGTGGAAAGGCAATCCCTCAGGAGGGAGGGAGTTACAACAAGCAGATGGGACAATTCCCGTCGACATCACATGTAAGTGCCACAGTGTGTTTTCTTTCTGTAGCGCTAGACAAAAATACCCAAGGGCCAATTTATCCAACACATCTCAAGTATTCCTCTCATCACTGATGATTATATAGGTTCATTTGCATCCAGTCTCAGAGACATTATCCTGTAATGTTTTGTAATTTCAGCATTAAGTAAGTGTGGTGCGGTTCCGTCTTTATCGCTGTCTGCTTCCTGTTGGATGCTGAAACTTCTCTCTTGGATGAATAATCTTGTTCTTGATGAAAAACATGAATACGAGTAATCCTATGTTTTGTATTTATGATGGCTAAATAAAATAATAACATTTCCACAAATTGTAGCAGCACCCTGTCTAATTATTTCATAATAATGATATCAGAACTACCCCTCAAGGAGTATTTGGCCACATACACCCACGCACACACAATCAAGAAGTAGGCTTGATTGGCTTCTATAGGGTCATTTCAGAGTCACACACAATAAGCTGTGTTTAAGCGGTCACCACGGCAACTAATTAGCCTGTCAATAACGTCAACGAGGAGGTGCCCGGGACGACATCCAATCACACTCAATTAATCACAGAGACTAATTGGGGCCATCTCAATCAATTGGCTCCTCATCTGAGAGCTTCCGTCAAAGTCACACACACCCACACACACAAAGAGAGCTGCAGGTATTCCTATCGGCTTTTTAGAATTAGCCATGATCAATCAAACCAGCTTATTACAGATCTGGAGAAGTTCAATGATAACAGAGGGAAGGTGAAGGAATGCAGGCGTGGAGAGGACGAGCAGAGATGTGTGTTGACGCCAGCTATGTTTGGAGTGGTTTGTTTGCACTCTGGAGTGTTTACTCCTTTAATTTAGTTTGTCTTGCCACGTGTGAGGGGCTTCAATCAAACCACTGCTGAGACACCTCGAACTGCAGTTCACTGGCAGTGCACTGTTGGGCTCCTCCAAGGGGACTAAAGTGTGTGCTTTGTTAAGAGGGAAAACGCGATCCGAACCATGAATACTACTGTAAACGTCCCCCATAACACAAAGGTGTATGTGTTTAAGGAGACAGATGTGGACATCTGAATGCTACGGTTTGAAACTCAAGCACAATAGAAAGAGGCGAGGACAAAGCAAACACTGGACTGCTGCTGATACAAGTTATCAAAACTTCGCCCAATGGAAGTTGCTTGGAAGTCCATGTGGTTTAAGTTTACACGCCCTGGATTGCTTGAGTAAGTGAGTAATCGGTCAGTTTGAGGAAAGTGCCTTGACTCGACTTAAGTGCTGCTATGAACCTGAAATAATAAAACACAATAAACTAAACAAACAGTTGAAGAGGAAATAAAGTTGTTGCAATGTATGAGATTCCAGAAGAAAGAAAGGAGGGAAATAAGGACAGGATGGTAAAAAGGAGGCGAGGAACAGGGAGAAGAGAAGAAAAGAGAAACAAAGATTAAGGCAAATACATGAAAAAGATGAGATGAGACAAGACAGCATTCATTCATAACACTTGACTAATGTAACCTTGAAAAACTTAACGTTAACATGCACATGGCGCTCGGTTGCCTCAATAACAATAAACATCAAAAGCTGTCTTTGGATCTAATGAAAATGGAGGTTGAAACAGGATGGAGAAGACAGGACAAGAGATAATGTGCATCAAAGACTGTATGAATATTAAGGCACATAAAACAATAGTTCTAATTAAAATGTCATTGTGTATGCTCTTTATTGGCGAACCCCCTGATCTGAATCAGTGGCAGACAGGACACCGCTCATGAATAAATGCACTTTCATCATGTGGTTTGAATTGCAAAACAAAATGTGTTTCATGGGGCTTTGTGATCCTCATGAAACACACACCTGTGAGTGTGCACATGTGTGCATGCCCAAGTGGTTAGTGGGGTTACTTTTAAATGGTAATAGGTCAGAGACACAACTTAGAGCAGCCTGTGGCTCATGAATACTGAGACCAACAAGAGAAGAAAAGAGACACTTTATATTCATAAGATCCCAATCGCAAACCAAACCTGAGAATCTATACAAGCTCGGGTTTGGCACCTGACTTTAAAGCAGACATTATTTTAAGTGCAGTCTATCTCTTTAAATTACTTAAAAAATCCATGTTTTTTTATTTATTTCATGTGTGTCATGCTATACGTTGCATGACACATCGTCCTTGTCGTCAGATTTTTTACTGTGCATCTGACGACGGATAAGCCTCTGGTAGCAGAATAGGGGTTCTACTTCTGGGGCTCCGGTGCAGTCTGCGGATGTTCGGCCCAAGACTTACTTTTCCGTGCGCTGCTCATTATTTACAGTCCGATCAGCAACTTGAGATTCGAGACTGGAGTTGGAGACGAGAGACAACGTGTACAACCGCGTCGTTTGACAAGTAGCCAGTTTACAAACTCATTTTGAACCAATAAAAAGTTAACTCATCATCAGACAACAGTCTTTTGCTCTCCACTGTTTACCTGCATTCAACCAAATCCTTCTCGAAGGTGTTAAGATTCTACATGGGAATGCAAAATCCGTTGATGAGATTTAAGGCTTTTAGACGTGCGTAAAAGTTCAAATAAATCCTGCAAAGCGCGTAGTCACACCAGCCCGCTGTTGCCCCACTCGCTACTGTGCTCTAAGTAAAGTGATGTTGCAGTTCTTTCTCTCTCTAGAAGACATACTTTCTCTTCTGCTGTCCCACTATTCTAAACCTGTCACACACAAATTCTGGGACTCGCAAAAGAGGATCTTTGTCACAGAACGGCACACACACACACACACACACACACACACACACACACACATAAACACACACGCACACAAGATGGACAAGCACATCCAGTGGCCCTGGTTGCTAGGCTGCAGGCGCTATAGTAATTGCTATTTGTTTGTGTTAGTAGCCTCCCTGTTGCTTTGTGTGTGTTTGTCCGTATGCATCTCTATGTGTGTGCGCACGTCTCTCTGTGCCCGTGTGTGTTTGTAGTGAATTCTCCTGCTATGACAACAAGAATGAATGCCTTTTCTTCCAGTTTCTCCATTCTTTCACTTTCTTTTTTCCATACTTATGATGTTCAAACAGTCTGGACCGTCTTTGGCCGCGACAAAAACACAAAATTACGAAACCTTCCTGTGTTCGAATCCCTATTCATGCTGTCTTTCAGTTTTCACTTCCGTGATGAGGAGTCAGTTTGACAAACCACAATCTTTGCTGAACACAGTTAAGTTTCTGAATAGCAAACCAAGGGACTGCCAATAGCTAACAAATCCATTCATCTACGAGTCCGTCTGTCTATCCATCATGCGCGTCTCATTTGGTTTAAAAATCACTTCCTTCATATTAGAAATTCTTCAGGGAAGATGTGGGTCCTCTTGGATTCTGTGCCACTCTGAATGGCATAACTCGTTCAGGCAGATGGCTTTGGTCTCTGCTTGACTCGGCCTGCCAATGCCGGGCTCCCTGCATTATAGATTAGCTTAGTCATGTGGCATGGGAGACACATGACTAAGAAAGAGGAATGTAAATAAATCTGTAGGACAGAGTCAAAGAGAGACGGAGACAGAGACGCTGTGGTGCCTTTTTGTCCAGACCAGCTGTCGTGGCTGACTGTAATGTAATTGTGGTTTAATATTTTTATCCGGTGCTCTGAAGCTAACCCAAAGCAGGAACGCACATATGTGTGTGTGTGTGTGTGTGTGCGACTCACACACACACACACTGTAATGCGAATATGCAATATTATGTATACGTAACAATTGAATTGAAAGTGCAAACATTTGTCTGCACAGTATGGGGACTTGCATGTGTAATTAAAAGTATGTGCATGTCTGAGTGCCAATTATAATAAGTATATCAAAGAGTGCCTTTAACTCATTAGCGTCAACTTTAGTTTCCTTTGTAGAAGCATCGCTTCGCCTGCACATCACCTTATACCACTATCATAACACAATGGGATCTCTAGATTTGTCTCAGAGACTTAACAAACATGCTCTGCATGTATTTGTGAGAGGGTGTGACCTTTATTGCAACGCTATTTTATTATACAGAACTTCCAGTCTTGTTTAAACAATCGCTGAGTTTCTGACTCAGGGCGTAAGAATTCAAACGCAAGTGATCTTTTCTCTACTTTGCGCCTTTTTCTACTTGTCTTCTGTAGCTATCTTCTTCTCAACCATCCAATCTCTCTCCCCTGGTCCAGAGCTGCTCTTCAACATGAGGGAGTGAAAACGGCAGCGACACACACCTACACACACACACACGCACACACACACACGCTGCACAAAACAATGATGCCCTGGCATTCCAGGAATGTCTCTGGGCCAATTGGAAACAGCCGTGTGTGAGAGATGAATGAATGAAAGGAGGATGAATACCTTATGAGAGCATCAGGAGTTGATAAGTGAGATAGACAGAGACAGAGATGAAGAGAGAGCTCCCAAAAAAGGAAAGAAAAACAGAGGTTAGTTTAAATACATAAATAATATGTTGAAAATAACATAACCAATAGAAATGATGGCAAGATCTACATAAAAAAAATAGGATCCAAAATGTAATGAACCACAATTATCCTTTAAGAAGGCAGCAGAGAGGTATGAAGGGAAGGAATTGTTGAGAGGTTTGACCTGCACAGCTCTGGAGGTCAGACACAGGAAGACGACCATTATACCTGGACACTTAGATCGCCCCCCGGGCCTGTCTCTCACTCTCCCTCGTACACAGATGCTCACTTAGCCACCTGACATCACAAATCTGTCTCAAAGCTCGGGAATAACATCTCGTGTTTCACAGGAAATAAAACAAGATTCCCGATCGGCTTCGCACCTCTTCACACAATCTCACCTCAAGCAGACTCATTTGGACTTCAACGACTTCCTTCCTCACGCAAAACATCTGATGGAGAAGATGAACAACTAGGTTTCACGACCGACTCGTGAATCCACTCAATAATTTGAATTTGCATGTGCATGAATCTGAGTTCTGATATGATAACACAACTATAACTCCACTTAAATAGTCCAAACTGCATTATGGGAAAATGAATTGCATTGTTTTTTGAGAGACAGCTATTATCTCTTCGCAGGAGAGCAAATTATTTCACTCCCCCCTTTGCCTCTCCTTCATTTCCCCCCTCTCAATCTCTGCCATTTTCAATTAATTCCATTCATTTTCTGCCCTTTTCTCTTCATAATGTTCAATATTCATGGTAATGGCTGTTTCACATTCTAATGCAGCTGGAGAGAGGCTCTCTATCGAATAAGGGAAAACAAAAAAACATCCATAAGCCAAAAAGTGTAGGCATTCACTGTATTGTCTTATTTTATATTGATAGTTGTATGTGATTTGGTCGTCCTCTGTGTGCTTAACTTTCCCCCA
This sequence comes from Anarhichas minor, assembly GCF_050575085.1. NCBI lineage: Eukaryota > Metazoa > Chordata > Actinopteri > Perciformes > Anarhichadidae > Anarhichas > Anarhichas minor. The sequence continues at coordinate 2,965,469 of NW_027466519.1, read as the reverse complement.
GACCGCTGCACAAACTAGTAGCATTGAATCCAGAAGCTTATGAGAGGCGGGCCAGGCATTCCTTTCCTGCTACTTCATTCTTACCATATTTCATTATTATTTGTCTCGACAGCACAGTGAGGATTGCCAGGAGAGTCGAGGAACAGCACAGTGCCACTCATGAGCGATTTGTTCACTTAAAGTAATCTTCTTTGTGAAACAGCAGATTGAACTTTTTAAGCCGTGGCCTCACACGCCTGGACCTTTCTCCGCACTTTGCTTCAATTCCTTTTTTCAGTCCACGAGATCTGGCATCGGCCACCCCGAGGGCAAACAAAAGCAAACAAAATCATCGGAGAAGTTTTAGATTTCTGTTAGTGTGATAAATAACTGATGGTCACTATAGGATCCAATGGTTTTGAACTCCTTCACAACAGGGCCTGGTTAAGGCTACATTGCCTTTGTCAGAGGCACTGCAGCAGGTCAAACAGGGAATGGAGTCTAGCACCGTGTTACGCTGTGAGTAATCCAGGGTGACACTCAAAACCTAAAGACCTAAAGACCAATTATTTCCCTCTGCTCTTCCCTTGCCACATTTGACAGCCACTTTTTGTGTCAGGTGCCGGTTGAGGCCTCAACACTTTCTTTGTCACCTGTTATTGACAAACTAACCTTTTTAACAGAATGTGAAGAGGTTACAGTGTTAATGCTGTGTCAAAGACCTCTCTGTACTGTGTTGCAGAGGTGCAATAGAGATCTATTGAAATGAACATGCTAACCAGCTAGCCCAGGCCCGTTCTGTCTTGTAGTACTACTTGTTTCTTGAGGTGATAGTGAGCCACTGTAGCATCTGCCCTCAGTCTAACATGAGAGGAGAAAGAAGTAGAGCTGCACTGAGGGCTCATCAATAATACATCCATGGTCTGTGTGCGTTTTCACAGTGTGTTTACTGGATTTAACCGAAAGTGGCTGAAACGAGAAAACTACTCGAACCCTCGCTTCATCTTCCCCGTCGCCAGGAGAGTTGTTGACCGTGAGCAGAGCATGCGCTAGCTCCGGAAGACGGACCTTCAGTTAGCAGTTAGCTTGAATTCCACCAGTGCAAACCAGAGCACAGGGGATCAAAACGTACAGCTGTAAACACAAAGATGGCTAACATGAACTTCAAACCGACGCCGCACCTGAAGATTATCAGATAAAAGTGTTATTTTGACCAGCGCTTAAGTTCCAGCCGTTTGGTTGACATTTGTGTATTATTGCCCTGTTGTTAGTCAGTAGTTTTTTTTATAACTAATCCAGATTGTAGGTAAAATGCTGCCTCCTATTTCTTTGGACCGTGTAGTTAGTTAGGCATTACACATTGCACCTTTAACAGAGGAAACACAAAACTCTTTTTCTGCCTCAGCACCAACTCAATAACAACTTCAGTGATTTCAAGTGAGGGGGAAATACGGGAACATCACACTGATGTTGGACAAGCCACTTGGAGAAAGCTGTGGGTGAGGGAACAAGGAGGAAAGCTATTGAGGTTGAGATAACGCCAGCACACTAATGAAACTAGAAATTGCCATTTTATCACAGAAACTCCAGTCAGTACTAGCAGCGTTTTACCAAAATTTAAATTTGAGTGTGTTAAAGCTGTTGAGTTGAGATGTCTTCAGTCTCACTAAGAGGTAAATCTCTGTGTCAACTTGGCAATAAATAGCCTGAGGCTCTGTCCCTGTCGCGACAATTGCTTGGTGAAGTGAGTGACAGGCTGGGATTGACCAATCAGAGGTGTCAGTCTGCCACGTGCACAACCAGCTAACTGCCATCACTCACACACGGAGAGAGATGAGACAGGCAGGTACCACCCGGATCCCCGACGTCTGAAACGAAACAGCTGACTGCTTTAAATTTAGCTGTCAGATTCAAAGCTAGACAGAAAGACAGATAGACAGGACGACAAAGAGGGAGGGAGAGAGAGAGAGAGAGAGAGAGAGAGAGAGAGAGAGAGAGAGAGAGAGAGAGAGAGAGAGAGAATCAAAAGTGTCTGCCCCGTAAAGCTTGAGGCCATTATTGTGAATTCAGCCAGCTGCTTTGTGCAGGAGCACTCTGCGCTGTCTTTTTACATACACCGTGTTCTCTTCATGGAGTTATGAAAGGTGTTGTTCTGCACAGTGTGAAACCTTCAGATACACATATCTACTGATAGACAGAGGGCAAACACACACACACACACACACACACACACACACACACACACACACACACACACACACACACACACACACACACACACACACTGCGACTGCCTGAATGCAAAAGTGAAGGCTTGAGCACACATACATTACACAACCAACACAACTAAACAACACACAGAGAGACAGTATTTTCTGCAGTTCTGCACACCTTGGGGCTATTATAACAGATATTCTTGGTAGCTCTGTAATGCTATTTTAATGGAATGTTTGCATGAGACTTAAAGCTACATCAGGTCCTCCACACACCAGCTGTGCACTAGCTAATCTAACCCAGGCCCCCAGCCAGCCATGCTGGAAGATCTCAACAGTTTGCAACATAATAGAGAGAGAGAGAGAGAGAGAGAGAGAGAGAGAGAGAGAGAGAGAGAGAGAGAGAGAGAGAGAGAGAGATAGAGAGAGATGAACTGCCTGCAAAATGTAATTCACCTCAGCAGTATCCACAAGACATGGCTTACACCAGTGCTGTTTACATGATGAGTGCTGATGATACTGTAGGTGTGGCGTTACTCTGTTGGGAAAATTGACGCATGCTTTGAGAGATTAAGGCTAAGTACAAATCTAAATTCATTTAACAGGACTTTCAACCAGGAGATCGGTGTTCCGGGACCGGTGTTTGTGTCCCAAAGTGTTGCTGAGTTATTATGAAGCAACATTTGTGACATGTTTATGTACTTATGTGAAGTTGTTTTGTTGCCTAAACCTAACCTTAAATTGTTTCCCTGGTGGCGGCATCATTTTAAACATTATGTGATGTGATATTCTGAGGTTGTGGTAATGTCACGTACTTCTGTCTCCTTCCTATATGGACTTTATGGCTTTATAATAACATCACCTGACTTCCTTCTTTGCTTCCATCATAATTACTACGGCCACTAGAGGGCTTTGCCACTTCAACATAATGTGACGTTTTGGGGTGCTTGCTGAAATGAAGCTTTTTGATCTTCCTGGGAGGACCGTCCCCATGGTGATGGGATTATATTGTGTCACTAACAAGCTAACAATGGGAGTAACTGAAGCTTGAACTTTATACTTCTTAAGGGTTGTTTTGACTTCAGGGCAGTACGGTGGAACAGAACTTTGCATACATATCCTACATGTATCATTAAAATAAGTAAAATCATTATTTACATCATGTGCAAGACAGAATATCACTGTGTTGATGCAGATGTGAACTTCTCCCTCAGTTGATACATTCAGCTCGGGGTGGAACGACCACTGGTCACTGGGCATCGCAGATGTGATTTACTGCTCGTCAACGAGGAGCAAGCGTCACAGCAAGGAAATGACAGCGTGAAGAATAAATAATGCATCCCATCTAATACGTTGTAATGTGTCCTTTTGGGAAGATTCCAAAGCAGACATGGCAATCTTAAAATTCAATTCCCTCGTCCTTGAGAGAAAATGTCCCTAACGTTTCACTCCTGAGGGCAAGGAGCTGGGCTAGATTGAAGCAATAAAGCAAGTAGCAGTCAGTTTAAATGGTTAAATAAAGGAACAAACAGTGATCTCATTCCCTCAGCAGCATTTTGGCACAGGCACAACCATCACAGGATGCTCTTATTGCACCTATCCTCTTTCCTCTGAGTCCTGTTTGGATTCAACAGCAAGGAGAAGCAAACAAACAAACCGATGGCTCAGTTTGTGAAGATTTTTTTCCGCCCTACTTTTATTCGTCTTGGACATCAGCCAATCCTTGAAGTGGATTTTGTGATATCACAAAATTCGGGAGAGATCCGAGTAAAAAACCTTTTTTAATCCATTAGACACTTGTTCCTTCTTTAAAGTAAATCTTACACAAGGCCCCATGTGACATGTTTGCAATTCAACCAATGAGTGATGCAAGTATTAGAAAAAAGTATAAACATAATTTGTGTAGTTCTTTTCACCTCTTTTCTGACCCCTCAGGTTTATCACGAGGAACTGCAGGTGTACGTTAGCTGCAGCTGTTCTTTCTGTCTGCCTGCCTTCATTCATGATGAACAGGAATTCATCTATTTACATGCATTGCATCCTGTTGATTCTTTTTTTTTTTTAAAGAAATGGCAACACATTTGCAGTTTTACTATACATATGCATAAAGAGGCTGTAGCTGGACATCATTGTTGGATGCCAGCTCCTAGTTTAAGTGGAAAGACATCCAAAATACACAATTAGATGTTTATTTTACAACTTTGTCTATTTGTGTCTGTAGATTTCTCCCAAATTCACCAAAAGTTACCATTAAAGTTACATTTTCAGAAAACTTGTAATACCGAAATGATTGTCTTTCAGGGTGATATCTACTAGTTGATATATTTTTTATCCTATTCACCTGTGGCCTCATTCTTACCCAATGCTGGGTATTTCACATGAAGATCAATAGTTTCAGAGTCAGAGAGAGGCTGGAGGCAGAGGAGAGTACACTGTGTGTCTCGTCATGCCTTCAATCTTTTTACATGTCCCCTTTCTGCTTACCTTTGTCTCCCTGATCATCCTTTTTTATCGCGTCCCATCTCTATCTCTTTCACTTCTTCCCAACCCTTCTTTTTCTGCGGCGGGTTCATATCATCAACCGGCCTCAACCCTCACGACCTATCATTAGTTGATTACAAAACACTTTATTGGCACACGGCGCCTCAACTATATTACAGGGCTTTGAGGTAGCAACCTGTCATTATATTCTATCAGCCAGACTGTTTTTAACGGTGTCAGATTGCAGAATCACGCGTGTGTGTGTGTGTGTGTGTGTGTGTGTGTGTGTGTGTGTCACTTTGAACATAATAAAAAGTCTTCTTATCAGGACTTTTTCAGATTTATTTCTATCCTCTTTTACTGAGCCAAATCTACTCTATGTGGGAATAAAAACATTAAGAGGGAGGTAGGCAGACGGTAAGGGAGGGGTGGGGGTTAGTGAGGGGGGGGTCAGAGATTAAAAGCAAGGAACAGAGCTAAAAAAGAAAGTGAGTGGGCAAGAGAGAGAAAAAGAGGATAAATGACATTCATTGTTCCTTCCTCTTGCTGTCAGTTCTCAGTAATGCTAATCATTAGGCTAATCTGACAGGATGGTGCACACACACGTGCACACACACACACACACACCATGTCCCTTAGCTCCCCCCTCGTGTTGCATTCCAATGCCCGGTGTCAATGAGAGGGAACCGCCACATTACATGGGTGTTTGTTCTCTTTGTACGCTCTCCTGCAATGCTATTAGGGCCGCAGACTATGTGTGTGTGTGTGTGTGCATATTCGGACCAGTATAGTCTTTTTTTTTTTGTAAATGGGAGACTAAGATTGATTTCAATTGAATACAAATTCATCATGAAGTCATATGACGGTTCTGAAACATACTTTTGTGGAATATAGCTATAATCTTGCCAGCTTTACTGACACTGTGTACTTCTCTTGCCATGCAGAGACAGCAGCTGCATTTACTCCATCAAGTTGATTAAAAGCAGACTAAAATGAACAAATGTTGCTTCACTTCTGGCTTGGTTTAAATGAAAGATTCTTGGATTTAAAACATGTTTTTCAGTCTGAGATTTATTGTCATTCTTCTTTCTACTGATTCTGTGCCACGAGATTTTTATTTTCTTCTTTAAAGTTGTGGTTTGTCAATAAAATAAAATTGACTTTTTTAATCTAAAATATATTGGACTATGATCCATGCTCCTTTTCCTGGAATAGCAGAAGGTTTTACTCCGGCCTTGAAGGAGCGCTTGTGGTGCAACGTTTAGCTTTGAAAGCAAAGACAATTAGAGGATTTCATTTTCTGGGATTTTCCGTGATGTGGCGCATTTTCTGTGATCACATGGATGTTGGGGTCAGTGCATTCTGTACCTTATGATTGTGTTAACAGAACACAAGATGTATTCTACATTTAGCGACAGCGAGAGTTCGACAATCCAGCGTTCTTAAATGTCAGCTTCCTCAATCAAAAGATGAACGAAAAAGTTCTTCAAAGTCCCCACAGAACCGAATGATTCTCACTTTCAGTGAAAGTTGAGAAGGCCACACAATCTTAGGCTTAAGTGGGATGCAGTACCGTTAAATAAGTGTGTGTGTGTGTGTGTGTGTGTGTGTGTGTGTGTGTGTCCTGAGGGAAAAGATGGATCTTGGTTTAGAATAGGTAACAGTGGAATGTAATTGAGCTGAAAATTGAAAAGCGGAGCCGTGGCAAAGCCAGGCTGCTGTGCGCGTACGTATGAGTGTGTGTTGTGCAGGTGTGCTTTGGGATGTGTGTCTAAGTGTGTTATTGTGTGCATGATTGTGTGTGTGTGTGTGTGTGTGTACCTGTGTTTGTTTGTGTTTTAAAAACCAGAGTGGGATGCCAGTGTAATCCTCGCACAGTCGGACCCCCAAGGATAACAGAATTTACTGCTGTGTGGGTGAGCCACACAGGCATGCAGAGCGGACACACACACACACACACACACACACACACACGCAGCCCCATGCCAACTACCTGAGAGCGTGAAGAAGAGTGAGGATGAGAGCATGCTGAGTCTCGCTCCCCCTCTCCCAAGAAACACTCACTTGGAAAATTGGAAAGAGCTTTGCCGTCTCCTCTGGGCGTCACTCATGATGCTTCATTTTACACAGTATATATATACGTAATACACTGTGCATAGAAACAGGTGACATATACTGTTACTTTATAGCATAGAGTCATTTCCTACCACATGTGTGAGATGTTTAACTCTCGGCCTCCTTGAATAAATATGTGTTAAAGCAAACTACAAGCCGGAGAGATTAACCCAAGGTGGATGTAAACAGGGACACAGTGATAGAGGTGAAGTGTCCTGCAGAGATGAGCCTATCTCTGCTCCATGTGGCATCTGTTAGCTGGGTCATGACGACCACTTTCCACTGTGTGAAGAGAAAGAAGCGTGAGGGGAGTGAGTTATGTAACGGATCTGGTCAATAAATGTACGTGGCCTAAAAGCTTCTTTATGATCAAAAGACGACACCTGCAATCTCTCTCTCTCTTCAGACAATCTGATCCTAAAAGATGCAGGTGCTCGCTCCTTTGAGAACTCTTTCCTGGAAGCACAGGGGAGGTGTAATTGGTGTGACTCGCTGTCTGCACCGGTGTCTTTGACACCGATGAGTATCTGAAGCCAGACCTTTTACAGCCCTGCACATATAAGGTCTTTCAATGTTGATGTGATGCACTACTTCTCAAGCTATTCATTTGTGTGAAACATTTGAAGTACGGCCCTGTAGATATGCAACTGCATAGCCTGATTCTCACCTCAAACTTGCAGAGGAAATTCATGAAATGACACGCGACATTGACAGAGTAGGCGCCATCATTTTCCACTTTTGTGTAATTTGACGTTATTTATTCCGTGTGACATTTACAATGTGTCATTTACTCAGTTGTTTAAGCATTGATTTCTCATGCACTTTGAAATACCCTGTGCTTTACAAATAAAGTTAACCCTTCTCTGGAGGAAACTGGATGCCGTCTACAAATAAACAGGTGCTACACTGAGTTTCCATTTTACTCGCTGAAGCATTTTACTCACAACTTTAGAAAATAGAAAAAAAAAGAGACACAAACATGCAGACAGGAGGTATTTACCAATCCAGTCGGCAGACAAAAAAATACGTTTCACAAATATGTTTTGTATCAGCCTCATATGACGGTTACAGAAACGCACAATACGCCAAGCTGACACATACAGTCTGTCCTCTGAACGCACAGTAGAGATTGATTTCAATCCTGCTTTAAACTCCCGTTAAGACAGACGTCCACCCGGAAATCATTAAAGCAAGTACTGGGATGAGCAACTGTAATGTCTTTATGACATTTGTGAATGTAATCCCTACTGTAACATGTTACTAAGTAAACAATGTACTGTCTTTTACTGTTTTACCCCCACTGTCGTTTAGCATTGTCTTCTCAATAGAATGCCACTAGTGTTCAAAGTTACAATCTCAAAGATCTGTTTGGTACAACTTTCAGTCTACCAGGCCGGGAGCTTCACTACTTCTGTCATTCTCTGTTTGATCAACATGAAACAGAATCCCTGAGTTCGTCTGACAATGCTGGCAGGTGGTCAGCTCAGAGAGAGACATATTCTCCTCTCTCCAGCCTACTGACTCCTTCAACTCTCAACCTTTTATCCGTCATTGGCTATTCCCTCCACTTTGCAAGTGTCTCAATGTGTGTAAGTTCATGCCTATGTGTGTGTCTGTGTGTGTGTCTGTGTGTGGTCTATAGTGAGGGGTATTTGACTGCCTGATAGGCGAGACCCACAGGCAGTGACAGCTTCATCCATCAGCATGTCCGTCTGACGGACAGGCCTGTGTAGAGAGGTCACACTCCACACACACACACATACACATAGAAATATTCCTCAATTGGTACACACACGGTCGCTCTGCCTTAGTCAGAATATCAATGGCATTGTCTGCTCACACTTGACTTTACATTTTCTGTTTTTCGGCTGGTCGGTTTCTGCTTTTTTTCCATTTTAACCTCTCTGTCTCTCCTCTACTTCCTCCTTATGTCTGCAATCTTCCTCTCCTCTCTCCATTTTTGTCTTCTTCTCCCGTCCTTAACCTCTTCTTTGTTCTCTCATTTGTCATTGTCCATCATGCCTTTTATCTTCCTCTTTGGCTTGTTTACCCACCACTTTTCATGTCGTACTTGTTTCCCTCATTCTCTCTCACCTTGAAATCAGTTGACGTGAGGATTGAGGAAAACACCGCCAACATGCAGACACATTTTTCGTGCCGCTCGCACCGGCTCTGCTGGAGTGCTGATTTATTCATTCAGTGGCCTGACAACCTTGGGAACTTTGCTATATTCCATATCCATTCATCCACAGGAGCACACAAATGACAACATCGGTATGTGAGAACGTGCATACCAGCGCGGCGTAGGAAGAAAGACCGCTGTCACTCATTTCCCCCATTCGATCAAAATAGTTCCCAAAGAGCTAACAGGGAAGTGCTCCCTGGCAACAGGAGCCGCCGAAGGAAGTAAAGAGGAAACTGACCCCCGATTTTTGGACAGAATGACCCCTACATTTTTTTAAGATCTTTCAATGCATTTTTCCTATTCACAGACAACTTTGTTATGGGAACATGATGCATTCATACCAGTCACTTCATTGTCAATGCGAGCTAATGCCTTCAAGGAGAGCTGACACATCGCTATCTGGTCTCATAGTAACGTAACAGAGACGTGGGCTAACGATCGCAAATACTTCGTTGGCCATCAACACAACGAATTGCCACCACATCAGTTCAGTGTTGGTGACACTATTCAGGGACATTAAATAAGTTAAGGAGACAAGACTGGCTGTTTGAGTACTATCTCTTACACCTATTCTCAACACCCACTTTTATCTGAGAGCTTAGTCTCAAAAACATATTTTATGTGATTTTGTTAAGCTCATTTTATTCCTGTCCAATTCACATCTTATATATATTAATCCATTTTCCATTTCCTTCTACCTTTAAATCATCATTTGTGTTTAATCTGTCACTTTATGTGAAGCATTTTGCAACCTGTTTTTTTTTCAGTGCTTTTCAAATAAAGATGATTATTATATTTTATTTAGAATATATATGAATCCGCACACGTGTCAGAGAAAGAAAAGCAATTTACAATAGATGTTTTGATGAGCAATCATTAATGTGCAGCTGCTGCAATTTTATTAGAAACAAGACAAAGAAAAGACACAAAGAGAGACAGAAATGTACACACTTTAATGCACCTAAATAGATTCAATTCAAGATATTTAGATTAGGTAAAAATCTAAAAAAGCTGTCTGGGGGTAATGTGCTATTTACATCCCAGCTCAGTCTTTTTGTTAGTGCTCACCATGCACTACTGACAGTTTCTTGATAGAAGAAAATCTGTTGTATATTTTAAAAAGCAAGCACCTTCTAGTCAACCTGCTAAGGAGGCTTTATTATTCTAAACCAGCACTTTTCAAAGTCTGACACTGTGACTGACACTGTCCTCTGTCCTATGTTGAGAGTGCAACATGAAATAGTTTATATTCATTTTAATTCACAATAAACGTTTAAAACTACAGTTCACATGATGCTTTGGTGGCTGCAAACAGAAAGTCAAATTGTTGCAATGGAGTCAGTGAGTCAGCTGGGGTCTACAACTTGAGCTCTGTTTTTCTTTTCTCTTTTTCTTCTTCATTTTACTGACACCTGTTTACATTTTGGCATGTTGGCTCCATGTAAATTAAGCCGAATTAGCAATCTACCCATGCATGTACAGACACCTACCACTATTACTATGATTCCAAAGAAACCTTAAAAAACGTGATGATTTTAAGGCAACTTCTGGAATATAAAGAGTGTCTTGATGATTCCTATCGGTGGACCGATGGACTTTTATACAGATATAATGATGGAAAGCTGAAGTCACACTGAATCAAAAAGCGTGTATGTCTGTATGTTTATATTTGACTGAAGTTATGACTCTGAGGAGGATTTATCCTACATTCTCTCTCTCTCATGCGGCTTTCCTGAATCTTTTCAAATCAACAATGTTCTAAAAAACAATGTGCAGAAACCAATTTCTGTCATTAACTCAAATATTTACTGGAGCGTTTCCAGAGAAAACATAACGTTTGTGTGTCTCATGCAACTCACTGCGTTGTGACATTTTAATATTTTTTTTTTACTATTTTATCTCCATGTTTCCATTTCTGACTTTTTCTTGCCCATTACGAGATTCTCTCCCCCGATCACCGTCTCTCTCTCTCTCTCTCTCTCTCTCTCTCTCTCTCTCTCTCGCTCTCTCTCTTGCTCTCAGTCAGTCTCACATTCCAAGCAAGCTTGGCTTCTTTGTCCTGAATGACATCACAGACACAAGGCCGTGACAGGCAAGACAGGAGGAATGCGGGGCGAGAGAGGGATAGAAACCATAAAAGAGAGAGAGACAGGGAGAGTCTGCGAGGGAATCAGAAAATGTGAAAGAAAAAGAGAAAAACCAGGGAGAGCGGGAGAAAGAATTCCATTGATTCAGCAGGGCATGAATGGACTTCACAGAGGAGTCCCCAACCAACACACACCTCCCACCACTACAACCCTCCGAGACGTCCCCTCCCTCCCTCCCTCCTGGCCTCTCTCTCATCCCTCAGTCTCTCCCCTCCTTCTCTGTTTGTACTCCTTTCATTAATCTCCTTTAGAGGAATCAGACAACAGCACCCCCTCCACAAACCCACTGCATGTGAGAACGTTTTCACACATGCAGCGGTTAGCACGAGACCCACTGTGTCCCGATCGGTCTGATAAAAGCTGTTCTGAGCGAGTTAATGAAAAACACACCTGTGTTATAGATCTTAATCGTACAGTTGGACAGCAAGCAAACACTCCATTCATTTAAAGTAACAAATTAAGAGTTAGGAGTGCAATTCAGCAAGTCTTGAACGTATAAGCAGCTCCGACACCAACAGTGATATGTTACTATTGTAGTTCCAGCTTTTCAAATCGCTTTTATGGTTTTATTCTAAATACCTTTGGGGGTTTTAGACTGGTTATAATATCACAATTACAATTATTATTTTATAAAATAATTCAATATTATTGAAAATAATAATCGACAGATAAATTCATGGTAAAATGAATATCTCTGGCCATACATTCAACCTGTTTGATAGTCAGGGAGTGATCTGTCCAAAAAGCACTACATGGTTTATTATTCTATTTCTATTCTATTCTAATCATTTTACAATTCTAATGAAATAATTATTGTATGATCTCAGTATAGCTGTGTTTTTGTGTGACCATGATATCACTATTCTGTGATAATGGAAAGAAAGAGTTCATAGGTTTGGTAAATGTTGACATCGCCAAATAATCCTTTGTTTCGGTCAAAATTTAAATTAAAATCTTAAGAAAACAAGCTAAAAAAATGTCATGATTGCAAGAAAACAACGTTTCCAACGTCATATATATGTCATCTCAGCCTGTTCTCACTCAAGGTCAGTGGCCCTGCACCTCAAACTATGAAGCAAGTCAAAAAAAAAGTCATTGTTGACTTATTTCAAGTTCAGTAACATACTTAACTGAACACAGTCTTCTCCTAAACCTGACCAAGCAGTTTTGTTGCCTCATCATAACCAACTTGTTTCCTTTGAACACGGAAGTTTATTTTGAAAAGACAAAAAGTATGCATGTAATGAGCGGATATTGACACGTGGAAAACTGTCATGTGCAAAGGTGACGCTAGTGGGGCACCTTGAGTGTAGGGGTGCAAAGAATACTCAACGCAGTTGTCAAAAATCAATGACCAACAAATTGAATTATTGATTCTAAGTTGGGGACGCGTGATGGCAACACCTCACGGATTGCAATCTAAAATCTCCACAGCGTGGGAGCATTTCTCTCTTAACATTCAATCCACGCCGCCACATGTGTGATTGAAACAGCTGTCTGCGTTTTGGATGTCTCTGCCCGTCTCCAGCCGTCCATCAGCAGCAGCTCCTGGTGAAGCTTAAAAAAGTGTGGCGAGAGAACGCGTTTGACATCGGGCTTACAGATTACAGCTTTTGTAGGAATTAAATCAAAAAGTTTCTGTCAAACAGTTGCTATTTTGATCTCCAAAGTGTTCAGAGGTGCCTGATGCTGTTTCACTCATAAAATGCTGCTCAATATTTATAGTTTCCTACGATTTCCTCGGCATGATGCTGAGCGACCGAGGCTTTTCAAGAGACGCTGTGTGAACACATTAGCATGAATGAAAGCAAACCTAATAAATACTTCATACACAGAAAGTGCAAGTTCAAGGTGGGTCCGAAGGTCAGATCCACTTATTTATATAGTGCCTTGGGCAAAAACAACTTTGTTAGAAAGCACTTCATGTTATTAAATGGGAAGATAACATAAAAGGATGCCATACGATCACACATAAAATACGCATAATAAAAATAAAGAGCAGTCACACTGAAAGCCAACAAAATGAAATGATTTATCTTAAAGTTGGAATTGCTTTATTCAATGCAATCCTGCTCCCTCCTAACTTCACCCTCATGAGGAACCATTTGGAAACAGCTGCGGTAGTCACGGAGGATAGCTGCAGGATATGGTGGCCTTCCACGGCGGTTACATGGTGAGCAGGAGAAAAGTGGGATATACGCAGGATGTGGGGACTTCTACAATGGATAACACTGCATGAAACTCTAACTTCTGACCGCAAAATCACACAAGACAGATTGCTTTCCCTGGGATATCACAGCACAGCCACATCAAGGCAAAGTCTGTCATTCCGACCGAGAGAAAGGGAGAGGGAGAACTACAGAGGAGGAGGAAGACAGTCGGAGGAATGACAAGTGAAACTGAAGCCTGGAGGGGGCATCAGAAAGTTGGAGTTAAACAAAGTGAGCGCGAGAAAGAAAGGCGTCGCGCACTAATCATCAGGCACGCTCGCACGGTGACAAATGACTTCGTCGTCAGATCAATAAGTCATTATCAAGACAAAAAAAAACACGTTGCAAAACACAAAGATATACACAAACACGGACTCAGGGCAGTCGCGCAAAAGTATCTACACACAGACAGAGTTTGGGGATATCGAGTGGTTGGATGAACTTTTCCAAACCTCTGTGCTGATGCAGTGAAATCATTTCACCCCATTAAAAAAACAGCAGAGCAGCTTTGGCCAAACTAATTATGGAGAATTCTGTCAAATGCAAGCGAAGAGGAGAGTGGTAAATAAGATAGTGTGTGTGGTTGTGTGTGTGCAACCACAGATAAGGTTGACATACACAATAGCGAGCACACCATCTGCGGATGAAATTAAGAACCAATACGGTCCATGAAATCCAGATTCAGCAGGAATAATCTAAACCAGATCCCCTTCATTTTCCAATCAATAGCACTTCCAGTCCATTAAAATCTCAATAAAGGCTCGGGCCGGGTGACACGGAAAAGAAAAAAAAAAAACAGCACAGCCTCTGACACAGCTTTCAGACGGCGTATGGACGGCTATACGATAACAATAATTACATAGGAAACAAGAATGACAATAGCAATCTGTCAATTAGAACATCTGGTATTACAATAGACGGGCTAAAGGTGAATCAATATCAGCCATATGATGTCACGTGTAGCAGGCTCAGGAGTATTTGAGAAGGTTAACGTGAGCATGCATGTGTAGTTTTAAGATTTTAAAATGTTCGGTATTAGTACTGCGAAAAGAAGAACACACATCATCACGTAGCTCTTCATAAGATAAAAGCCTCACACCAATCGCCACGGACATTAAAGAGCGATGCTTCTTTTCACTTAAAAAAGAAAGAGGCATGTGATGACTGCTGGACCTTGCAAAGAGATAACAAATCAAGAACACAATCTCTCTCTCACACACACACACACACACAGAAACACTGAGCTAGCTAGTCATTAGTGTGTGACTGATGGTGTGTTATGTTTGAGCTGACTCTGGTCTGCATCAGGGCCAAGATGCAATAACAGCAACAATAACTGATCACCTAGACATTCACTAATAGCCTCTTTTTGCCCTCCTTTTTGTTTCTCCTCCACACAAAAACACACACACACACACACAATGTAATATCCATGTGTTATTTCTGACTCACTTATTGCCTATCTTTTTGTTAATTGCTTTGCTGCTCCCTCTCCATCCCTCTCACATCTCGTATTTGCCGCACTTTGTAAACCGTTCGAACCCACTCGCACTCTTGCGACCTGCTTTCCTCTCATTCTCTCGCTCGTTCTTTCTTCCCCTCCCCTTTCTGCCTCGTTCCCATGTCGTGAAGATTCTCTCATTGTCCTTTTCCATCTTGTCTCTCTTTACATCCCCACCGTTTCTGTAAGCCCTTTCTCCCTCCCTGCAGACTGACAGCTGTTCCATTTAGGGCATTTGAATAATTCGATAAACCAAAAACACACAACTAAACAATGCGCAGATGATGTGAAGTCGGGGGAAGACGGAAGCGAGAGTAAAGAAAGGAGGAGAGGATGGATGGCACTCTGGCTGGACAAAGAGCTTGTCTGTTTGTTTTAGTTTAAGGTTTGAAATATTAAATATTTGGTTTACAATAACGTTAAGTGGCCTGGGCCTGAGTTATGGTGCAGCGGTGGCTTCTCTATTTGTTTTGGTTGTTTATGGTTTTGAAATATTAATCTTTTGTTGTGGACTAATAAGGCTAAGTGGTCTGGGCGAATGAATTATGGTCGGCGCATCAGCTGCTTTTCGAAGCTTTGAGTACATTTATGCACATGCTCACGTCCCACTAGAGGTCATGTTAGGGATGTGCTGTCTGTGTGTATTCGCATGTGTCTTACTCACATTCAAGTTCAAGTGACACCCAGTCCGATATAATGCAGTATCAACTCCTCTGTAGATACAAAGGAATGGATGCAGCTACATTGCAAAATGCGTGCAATTTTTTGCAATGTGTTAAATAAATAGTCTTAGTTACTTATTATCCCACTCGGAAGAGATGTTTACGGGGCGTTTACAACTTCACTTCCCTCCTCCTGTGATCATTTAGAGAACAGTTTCCATAATGAGCAGAAGGCTACCACTGATATTATCCCAACAGTTCTATCCGACATGCAAACAAAAACCGCCTCGGAGAAGGAAATGCTGAAGAAAAACTCCAGGGAGGCTGAGTGTTAATGGCCATTAAATTGCTCGTCTGCCTTGACATTTTCAATTATTTTTAAGCGCATCTTTGGTTCCAACAAAACAACAAACAAAACAAGTTTATTTTTCAAAAATGGTTACTGATAAAGAGATGACAAACGGAATTGCATTCATATAGTGCCTTTCTAGTCTGCACATGTCAACATTCACACCTACAGCCATAGACTGAAGGGGGCATTCATGATCACATTTATTTGGCGTTCAGCATCATGGACACTTGATTGGACTGGAGGGGCTGGGGATCAAACCGCCAATCTACCGCTCATCACAACTGTTAACAGCTCCAAAAAGCATCATCGTTAAAGTTCGTTAAAGTTGTGTGGCCCACAACATGATGCAACTCCAAATATCGTTGATGCTAACAGGGAGAAAACACTCACTGAATGCCTAAACGGGGCTCAAACACCACATTTTCTGACAAACTGTGGTCATCTTTCCTACTTTCTTACTAGTTTTACTATTTTGTGTTGTACCATTTGTTGATGTTTTAGCATCTTCTCTGTGAAGCAATTTAAATTAAATTAAATTTGCTTTCATATGATTGTGTGGTTTTTGTGTAGACTTGCAGACGGCATGTATTGGTTCCCATATGTATGTATGCGTGGTGGAGGTCTCTGGGGGGGGATTATGGCTGGGTAGAATAATGGCTGTGTGATAATTAATGGGATTAACAGATTAGACAGTAGATTATATCCATGGCTGTCTCCATCGCTGCTCTATGTTAGAGACGAAAGAGATGAAAACGAACAGAAAGAAAGGATGAGATCGACTAAGTTAAGCAACTCGATAGAAGACAAATGGCTGTACCGAAAACAAAACATGTTTGTCGCCTAAATATGTCTTATTCAGCATGCTGTTAGCGTACTTAGCTCCAGCCTCTTGCGTCAATTCTGGTTGCAAAAACCAAGATGGCGAAAACCAAGATGGCTTCGAAACCGCAGTGCTCAAAAGAATGGATAACGTCATGATGACAACGTCCAGCACGATTATATGTTTTCAAAGTAACGGAAATGTACAATGATGGACTCATACTATTCACCTTCAAACATGTGCAGTGGGATTCACATCTGGTGTGAACCCCGGGAGGGGGGGGGGGGGGGGGGGGGAGGGGAATTGAAGTGAAGCCCAGATCACTGTCTGGAGGTGGACATGAGGCAGCTTTTCTGCACTGCACTGCACCTGGATTTAAAAACACCCGTCACACTTCACCAAATGTACCAAACCCTCAGTGCAAACAGCAAAGGTCTGGGGAAAAAAATAAAATATTCTCACTTCTCAGGGGAAAAGAAGAAGTGTGGAAATGCTCCAGTGTTTTCACATTGGTCTCAGTAACAGTTAAGAGTTGCTACTGGTGTAACATGCAACTATTCAATCCTTAAATCCAACTGATCTCCGTCCCCTCCCTTGCTGGCACGCTTGTTTATAACTGCAAATACTATGTTCTGGCAATACAACAGGAAGTGACCTCGTGTGTATTTTAATCATGCTAACCCTTCATTCGATTTACATTTTTTTTTCTGCGTGCGGATTTTTGGGAAACAACAATATAACAGCGTCCCAAAGTCTGCACTGGATTTGGAATATATTGAGGTTTATGGTTTCAGTGGCCCTGTGGATAAACACTACCTGCTACCATTAAATACAACTGGAGTCGAACACACACATCTCACATGCAGACGCGTACAGTTTGTTCAATCATTTACCCACCCAGCGGCAGACTGGACAAGGCCATGGGCAGACCCAGCCGAGGCCACGGCTTTACCAGATTGCTTGTCATAACAACTCTCTGGCTTCACACAGGATATCTGTGGTCAGGAGTTCTTCTCAGTCTAAACAAATTAAAAAACATTCATTCATTTTCCACTTATCCCCGAGTTCCTCGTAGCATCTCTGAAATGCAGAGAATCCAGGCTTTGGTGGTCACATAGAAAAACACATTAGTGGCTTCAAATTGCTTTTTACATCAACGCACTATCGCATTCGCACACTAGTTAGTTCACTTGTTCCACCTTTAGTCTCTTTATTTTGGTACAGAATTAAAATGTGAAATGTAACATTGGATATAATGGCGGCGTCCTCAGTCACAACAAAACAAAATGTTGCATCCGCTTCATTGCAAAGGCTCCTTTGCACAAATGTTGGTACATGGGAGCGAACTAGAAAGGAGTGCATTAGGAGTTTCGCTTTGAAATTCATTCGTTGCGACATTCATCATAATGTACTTGCTCCTCATTATAAACACATTAGTGTTCTTCTGGCAGGTTGAGAGCTGGCCTGTGTCTGCTCTCCATTACACTGAAACTATTGTTCTCAAGTCCACTGAAATGCAGGGAGAATATACTCGAGGATGTTTTATGTTCGTAGTGTACTTTTGCAAAAGCTTTAATCTGACAGTGAAGAAGAGGTTTAAAAAAAAAAATAAAAAAAAAATAGGGAGAGGGGTGAGGAACTACAGGGACAGCAGATTCAACAGCAAAAGTATGGAAGCAATCATCTACATATTTTGATACCTGCATCATTTAAATCCATGTTTAAATCGGCCAGCAGTCTTCTAGTTACGGTGACCTGTTGACTGACGCCACCTGTAGACTAGTGGAACATCATGACTTGCACACACTACACATTTGCATTACTGCCCTTTACATTGGACAGGGATGTGCCTTTCATCCTCTGCTTGCTGGTGTGTTGTACACGTGCGTCCTCGCGCGTGGGCTGGTAGAGCACAGCCTCTTGAATTTGAACACATTTGTTGCTCGTCTTTCTTTAACGGAATGACAAGTCATTTTCCATGACATTCACCGTGTTCGTATCTGATCGTTTATTTAATGTCAACACTGGACAGTCGGGAAGATAAGGAAGACATGTTATTTAAAAGTAAATGGGCTATTTAAATGGTGAACAAAATTCCATACAATTTTTAAAATGTATTTCTGCTGAAGGAAAAGGAAGACCTAGTCATGCCGTTTGAATCTATCAACGTGTACCACATGTGTGTGTGAGAGTGTGTGTGTTTCAGAGTATCAAAGGGCAGGCTACGGTGTTAGCTGGATGTGGATGGAATGTGACACGACTAACCGCTGCGTGCTGTGGCACACAAATACCACCGACGTCACATGCGAAAAGGACCTTTTCTCTCCCGTCTGCAGATTCACACATGCAGTCACAAAGAAATACACGTAAACGACACACACTGCAGTAAGAATCCCACAGCAACAATCTGAAAGCTGTGGAGAGGCCTCGGTCAGGACTGTGCTGCTGTTGATTGTGCGGTTACTTTGAAGGGCAATTTCATCTGGCTGACGGAAACGTGTGTGCGCGTATGTGCGAGTGCGTGAGGGGGACTGTGTATTTTTTCAACACCAGGGGGTCAGTCACCTGTGGTGTTGGGGAATTCTCAATCAAAATATGCCTGTGTAATTGTAGAACTCTGCACACGGAGCCGTACGTGTGCGTGTATGCGTTCATTTTATCTGCATAACCTGCAAGCGCTCGTCTGTGAGGCTCAATGGGTTCTCTGTGTGTGTGCATGCACGCATGCTTGTATGCGCGTGTCGCCGGTTGGCATGAGGCCAAAGTGAACAGAGGCCTTGTTGGTGTTTTAAATGCCTTGACAGGACATGTGCAGGCATATAAGCATGCCAATGAGGTGTGTGTGTGTGTGAGAGAGAGAGTGTTTGCATTTACTGCAGAGAGATGAAGGAAGCCAGTCCATCATTCAAGTCCTATTGTCCTCTTAGTGTGTGTGTGTGTGTGTGTGTGTGTGTGTGTGTGTGCAATATGCTGAGAGAGAAGAGGCAGATGTTACAGATTTCCAAGCAGACAGTCACGTAATGTTACAGTTCAGAGAAAAGAGCCCCCCTTATATTTCCATACTCCTTCTCAAAATAGAGCATCATAAGTTGAAATTAACAATGGGAGTGAACGGAGGAGTGGCAGAGTGATGCGCTGTCAGGGGATGTGGAGCGAAAGATGTTCCTCTGATGCATCTTGGGAGATCACGTGCACAGGCGGAAAACGCAATGTTTTTCCTCAGATGGCGGCGTCTGACCTCATGGTCCGTTACATTTTCAAGCGTGATTAGGATATGTGATAAGAAAGAGAGAGATATACCAGCACATCTTGTGAGTGTCTGTGTTGCTGGTAGGGTTGATATTTTATTAAATCTCAAACAGGTAAACACATTTCAAGATTTCTCTCTGACCAGTGAGTTAATTGAGTTTTCTAAAACTTGCAAGACTCATTTGTTTTTCTCATTTGTTTCATTTCTGTAAATGTTGTTTCATATTCCAGCTCCAATAGGTGGGGTAGTTTGGTTGCTGTTTTTTTTTAGTTTTGTGGGGATGCAGATCGAGCACACAGTTGCTAAAATGGAAAAAGCCTTTTTTTTTTTTTTTGGACGCAATAAGATTAGATTGTTTATGCCTGTTTACTAATTCAATTTCTGGTTGTAAGAGCGCGTATGCCAAAGCAGACAGGGGAGTGCATTAAAGGAAAGTGTCAAAAGACGGCTGAACGGAATTTGAGCATGGAAAACATTTGTGACTCCGCTCAGCCTCAGAGTAATCTTATGTAAGCTTGGCACAGATGCAGGTGTCCTCTAGTTACTACTGTGGCTTCCAATCACACACTGTTACAATTCTTCAACCATAGCACATGTTTGCATGCAACAGCAGGAACGCAATTTCACTGGAAATAAGCATTGAGCATAACACAGTCTGTAGTGGGGGAGGTTAAGAGGTGATTTTTTCCAATATCTGTCATTCAAAAAACTGTTTGTAGAATATATGAAAGCTTTCCCCTTCCGTTGATTGCATCCCTGCGGTCGTCTGATAGCTGCCAAAATGGTACCCTGCATCTGTGACATTTAATTAAAGGGATGAGGTCCACATACTCAACGCGCCATGCAAAAGCACATGGCTTGCCACGGCTGCCATTACCACAGAGGGGTATTATATAAAGGTTACCCGCTGGAATAAACCATAAGTAGTAGTAAAGTTAGTCTGGATTCTTTCATTATGAAACAGCCAGTGCAATCTCAGTTATAACTGGACCCCAGCTGTACTGACCTTTCTGGTCACTAAATTAGAGATGATGATAATCCAACGGTCATACCCATGAAAGTGAACGTATCGGAAGCATCGTGTCGGGAGCACTCGGAGTAGCAAAGCTGCATTTCTTTCCCCAGATAATGATAATCTTATGTGACAATAATGTTTTGGCTGGACTAGATTGACTGAAATGTTCAACATAACCTGATGTCTAAATAAATTAATTTGTCACGGGACTAAGACCAACAAAAAAAAAAAATCATCTGCTGTTGATTTTCATAAAAAGACAAACGATTAAGTTATATTTGTTATATGCTTTTGTACTTCACCAACAGCGTGTGCTTGTGCGTGCGTGTATGTTCACACATGTGTGTGCACACGTGATTGTGAGCATGTGTATTTATGCCCGTGCATCTATTACTGAAAGACAATGGTGGTTTTAGATGTAAGGTTCAATTCGTGAACAGGATAGACCAAAAAAAACGGCAAACATTCAGACATAGGAGAATGGAGATAAACTCAAAACCAGGAGGAGATAAGGGCAAAAGAGGAGCAAATTCACAGAGGAGGGAAGGAAGAAGGGGGGAGGGGCATAGAGGACCAGAGAATTGTAAAATAGCAGAGAAAGGCAGAGAAAACGCAGTGTGAAGAAAGCTGCAGGAAAGACATGAAAAAAAGAAGGGGATCATGGGAAAGAAGCAAAGAGGGGTTGAGAGAAAAGGAGGAGTGTTTGAGAGAGCTTTATGTAGCGCTTGGGTGATGAAATCATGAATGACCCCCTGTAGTGGACTGCTCTTTGAGGGCGCGTCCCCCCCCCACACACACCAAAGCAGATTTGCAGACAAACAAACACAAAGACACAAAAGTTGGCTCAAACACAGAGAATCGACATTCACAGAACTGCATACATCTCATCTTTTTGTGCATATTGGTCAGAAACTAACACACACACGCACACACACACACACACACACACACACACACACACACACACCAAATCCCATCTCAACCGCCCTCCCGAGCTCCCATACTGTTCCCATGTTTTTCTTTCCTCCCCTCGTGCAAAGCTTCCTTCTCCCCCCAGCTTCCCCTTCACTTTCATTCTCCATCGCTCCTCACACTAAACATGAGGTGACAGTCCGTGGCCAGAGAGTGATAGATCAACACAGAAGGAAAGAAAGAGGGAGACGGAGGGTTAGCGACCTCTCCACAAGAGGAGAGGGAATGGGATAAAGATTAAATAGATTGTAGTTGACCAAGAGGGAGACTGCTGCAAAGTTCTAGCAACATTTTAGTCATTTATTTAAGAATTACCATACACTGTCTAATTATAAATATATATAATATATATAATGTATTGTATATTATAAATAGTATTCATAGTAGTAATAGTAATAATAGTAGTAGTAGCAATACTATTCTATTATAAGGAGAACTAGCCAACTATAAGGGGGGGGGGGGAGATAAGCAGATAAGATGGAGTTTATCATTTTCCACTGACTTTCAATAATAATACAAAAATAAATCTATCATAACAGAGAAAGAGATACCAATTTCTTGGTATCAGAATACATTCGCATAGTTTCGGAGGGTTGTAGCGAGGCATTCTGGAATACGTAGGAAAGCAGGCGACACACTTGAAGAGTGTGTGGTGTGTGTGTGTGTGTGTGTGTGTGTGTGTGTGTGTGTGTGTGTGTACATAAAGCTCTGCCTTTTCTGATAAGGGCTACTCTGCTCAGCTAAGTGCCCAGTACATTACCTCATTACCATGTGAATACGGGTCCATGCAACAGATGGTACAATAAATGACAGACTGAATCACAGGTAAAATTAGAGAGGGGCGAGGGACCAACAGGAGGTGCAGGAGAGTGATGCGCCGAGAGTGATGACGAGGAGAGAAAGTTGTTCCTCCGATGCATCATGGGAAACCACGTGCAAAGCCGACAAATACAGTGTTTTCTCAGACGGCGGCGTCTGACTTCATGGCCTGTTACAGTTACGTGCGTGATTAGGATATGTGATTTCTTGACAGGTGGTATCATCTATGAAAGCGTTGTGCAGCTGTGTGATGTTAAAACAGGGCTCCTTTTGATGTTGCCAATTGACAGTTTTGGGGATTTTTTTAAAGGAGACTTGACATAAATCAAAACACTATCTGCTAATCTCGTCTGAGCTTGTGTGCTGGTGCGGTGGGCTGACATGCTCATATTGACAGCAACCTGTTTACTATTGGAGTAAGGACTACACTTTCAAACTTCTGGCTTTTAACAGTAACCAAGTAAGTAATAACCATTCCGAATTTGAGTTTTGTCTTTTCTTTGTAGTTTTGTCTTCCCCTCACATTGAAGTTTTCATTTGAAAACACAATTTATGCAAAAGTTAAGATGATTTATGTGTGTAATAAGCACTCGTGATGTAATTCTGTTTCAGTTGTTTTCTCTTGTTGGTTGAACCATTTCATATAATCTTCATGCAGTAAGACCAAACCAATTGAAAGCAGCAGATATACGAGATTGCACTATAAAAACAAAAAAATAAACGAACCATGTTTTATGTTCTATCTTCCATTTGCACAGTTGTCTTATGAAAACAACAACCGTGTTTGTTCTATTCAAATCCAGCTAATTATGTCTGTGTGATCACAGAAGGAAAAATGAATAAATAAATAAATGAATGAAGAGTGACGAGGCAAAGTGGGATGGCGGTAAAAAAAAGTGAACAATAAATTTGGGGCTTACAGAAGGTGCACAGTATTGTTGCCTTTTACCTCTCAAATCCTCTTATCAGACGCACACAGAGGAGAAAACTCTTTATGATGTACAAACAACAGCCTCCGAGGTTTTAAAAAAAACAAGTGCTATAATACACTGTCGCTGGGAAGTTTAGTGAGCTTTTTTTTAATCTTGTTCTCAGGCTTACTGCCAGAGATATTTCAGTGTATTTGTATTCAGCCTATTTTCCTGCAGGTTTAAAATGTCTCTTTGAGAAACTATGAATCTTATGATTTGCTCTAAAAAGAACAAATCAAAACTTAGCGTCCAGTGGAGTCAGGCAGCGTTATCACGTTTACATATGAGGGGAATACCATTCATCACTTATCATAATAAATAAAAAACAACACAATAACTTAAAAAATTCTAAATAAGGCATTCAGAACTAAATCCACTACCTCAGCGCGGCTTTCAACATGGAGACGGCTACCAGCTAACGGTGCTAACGGTGCAAACAATGGCAACAGTGCCGACAGCGCTAACAGTGTTTAACTGAGTGGGAACCGAAGGGGTCGGCGGTACTGCGACGCGCCGTTGGCTCGGGATAGCTGCAACCGCCGTATGAGCGCAGTGCAAAAGGCTAAACATTAGCTAGCATGTGGGACACAACAGAGAGACTCACATGCACTAAAGAGACGGCCGTCCCTGCGAAGCAAACAAAGCACAGAGAAGCTCGGATGCTCAGGGAGACATTACTCCACTATGTTTACTTAGCAAATAGCTGTTTGCTGCTATATATATATATATATATATATATATATATAAATGCTCCTTATTTTGAATTTGGCACCTTTTATTCTAATAGTCAAAGAAATGAATTGTGTCTAAGTGTCTGCTGTCAAATGTATTTACAGGTAAGGTAAGAAATTGTAACAAAAATCATGTTGACGTCGACCTAAACAAACTTCACCCGCCATTAAACACAATGAACACAACTGCCAGGTTTCCTTTATTGTGCTTTTGTTGCTTGTCTGCCGCTAAAAAGAAACATGTTGATAATTCAGCTGGTGTCAGCGTATTTGAGGCTATGTTATTTCAGAAATTCAAAGGATATGTTTTCAGCTCTGCTCATTATTTGGAGATGATGATGGTAAACAAATTACTGTGGCGCCATTTCAAGGTATCTGAACCTTAATTACATTTTTAATAAACTCCCTGACATGCATGCATATGGAAGTTTGTGTGTGTGTGTGTGTGTTTGTGCAGAAATTACCCGCCAGGAAAAGCATTTCTTGTGTATTTGTTTGCTTCTCTGCTTTCGCTAAAGGGTGATTTGTGGACACACAGGCAGGGCGACACAGATACAGTACGTGCACGTACACACACACACACACACACACACACACACAAAAACACACATACATGGATGGCCAGATGCTACATGGGCCGTATCTGGTGAACTCTAAGACACGTTGATATTGAAGCTTCTAATGGCCATCATTAATCACATGATACTAAATCACTTTAGAGATGGAGTGGGAGGGGGGGGGGAGAGAGAGAGAGGAAGAAAGAAAATGGGGAACAATGATAGAAGACCAAGGAGAGTGCAAATGAATGAGAAAGAGGCACACAGAAAGTGAGAGACATGGGCGAGCGGAGAAATACATTTGGGGATCAATAACTGACGATGATAAGACCGATTCTACAGATCATGAGCACATCCGCATTTTCTCGGCTCGTGTACTAACATGTTTGTGACACCAGCTCACAGCAGCGCTGATGGTGTATTGCAATATGTGTGACCTTTTAAGATGATGTTCTAGTTGCCTCTTATAAGCAAAGCAGAGCAGAGCGGGACAGAATACAATGGAATAGAGGGCCGTGATTCTGCCTTGAAACAATATCATGATGTCTTTTTGCAATAACAGTATTCATGACGATATGAAACAGTGCTGAAACATATCAAATTGTTGATTTCAGCAACATAGAACCACGTCTGCATACAATCATTGTATTGTGTTGCTGCCATTGCTGTTACCTTCTCCTGGCACTGCCTACCATAGTTTATTGTACAGCTCACCTATTTTTATTACCACAACTCCACCAATCAGGTTGCTATTTGGAACCAACTCCTCCACAGTGGAGACGGCAACGTGGTTGGTTTTGCTTTCAGTCATGCCTGTCACTGCGTTACATAAACAACCCAATAACACATAAATATTGTTAATATCTCACTAACAATTTCACTGGTAATACCATACCCTATAAGGTATTACACACTTCACTATCCAGAAGCGCCGTAATTACTGCTCTGTGCGTCCAAAAAGACACATACTACTGTTTATTCATGCAAAAGTATCACATGTTGAGAATGCGATTTTGGACGCAGCATCCGTCTTTCGTTCCTCCGGCTTGCGGCTGGCCGCTGTGTGTGTGTGGCGGAGCCAAAGGCAGCAGCGCCCATATGATTAGCTGTGCAGACGTCCGAATAACATCCCGTTTTTAAACGGTCAACAACATCGAGGCAAAACACTTCAGCCTTGAACATGACCCAATAACCAAAAAGCACACATCAGCAAGGCTGCCATCAGAATGTGTTTGCGAGCACATCACATAACCGTTGTGTGAAGGGTAAATGACTGGTTTTGATGCTGCCAAGGGAAATTCCCCGGGTTAGATTATACACAGATCAATTTTCATGTGGGTTTTAGGGGTAGTCAGACGTTGCTGTGCATCTAGCATTGCGTCTGCCTAAGTACACACACAAGTATGCGCGTAACCACATCTACAACACCCGAATATCAACACACACACACACACACACACACACACACACACACACACACACACGCAACAAATTAAATGGATTACTTTCACCATGACAGTCATTGCATGGTATTTTGTTATCTGTTTGACCTCTATTTCTAAAGGAAATCAATGAGCTAAGTCAACATGATTATCAAAAACACACTCTTAAATTGCTACGACTTCCAGATATTCATAGATGTTTGCATGTGGTAGACAGGAGATACTGTATAACATTACTGAAGTGCAAGTAAAGACTAATCCCTTAAGTTGGCAGCCAACTGCTTTACATTTCCCATTAGCATTCCGTACATTTAGCAGGCGCTCATGTACGGAGTGACTTATAATGAGCGCGCTGGAACATTGAGCAAAATCTTTTTCCCTTTTAAAGACAAAAGCCAGGTCAGGTGCAGTGAGAAATGGAAGGTAGAGGAGAAGAATTTATAGTGATTCTTCAAGAGCTGTGTTTTTCTATTCATGAGGGAAAGACAGGGAGCGACTGTCAGTCGGACTGGAGCAAGCGGGCCGTTCCCCCACTGGAGAGCAGAAGCTGAGAAGAGGTGGAGCAGTGACACAGTGGCTATACAAGGGAGGGAGACACAAGTGGACGCAGGCTGCAGAGTGGGGCTTTGATGCACTGCACTGGTACAACTCACAAAAGTTTGTATGCCTCAACCGGGGCTTTCAATTTGACACTAGAGGGCCAGCAGCAGGCATCGGAGGTAAGGAGGGAAGGTCGATAATATGGCAGCTTTTGGAAAAAGTCAAAGGTGAGGTAGGGTGCAATCATGTGGTCATCATGAGGTGGGATTCACAGTATAAACTTAATCTGGAAACTGCCTTCATATCAGGCATTCAAGCAGCACATGAGCTATTTCTCAAGTGTCTCTCAGGTCCGGTGTTATGCTATTTGCGATTGCTGTAAATGAAGGACGTGCCCTCCTATGCAACTACATTATATAACACAAACACATGTAAAATATGTTTGTGAAACAGCTGCAAGGAAACCTCAAGGGGCTGGTAAGGTTGATTATTCACCTGTATTGGGAACTTTCAAGCCATGAAGAGAGGGTTGTCTTCGACCAAAAGAAATCTGTTAAATTGGGTTCCTCCACTAAGAATCACACAAAAGCACCACTTTAAGTCGCGTGTTTAACAGAGAAGGATAAGGATGAAAAAAAAAAAACTAAAGAAACCTGAGTCGACTAAGACCAAATCAACCAAATAGTCGACTAATCAACAAAGGGAGGGCAGCCTTACATTAAGATTTAATATTCAAAGGGGCCGAGGGCTAAATGTAGCGGGCTGCACAACGAGGATGCACTACAGGAAGGGGTTCAGCTGGGTTATCACACTGGGTAAGCAGTTCTCACGAGAGATCCAGAGATCCAACGTTTGGGGATGAGTTGCAGTTAATAGGTATATCCTATATAAAAATAGGTAATACTCCCCAAAAGGTAGTTTATCTAAAATAAATCTATGGCTCTGCCAATGCAAAGCAGCTTACCAATCATAATGCCCCAGCGTACGTTAGCTATATTTAAAGAAAAATACAACTTGACTGTGTTCCATGAAAGCCTGAATAGACATTTAACCAAAAAATGAAATGAATGATGACATCCTGCATAACGTCACCCTGGTGCCCTCAGTCTATGACCCAGCAGGTAATCGAATAACTTAAGTACGATTTACCCACGGGGCCATTAATCCCAATTGAACGGTTTATCTTTGCATCTGAATTCATGTTCAATAGCCTGTAATACTCTCCACCTCTAATGACAGAAGGGTAAGTAATGTTCTACGAACGCTTGATCCTCACATGTGTTTCAAAAGCCCTACACACTACCCTTGACATTGCCGTAGCATGCGTTATGAATTTTACAATAGACGTCTGCCCGGCTTCCTATATCCAAAGGATTTCTGAAGATCTAAAAAATTGTTGTCATGTAGCAACC
Source organism: Anarhichas minor (assembly GCF_050575085.1). Taxonomy (NCBI): domain Eukaryota; kingdom Metazoa; phylum Chordata; class Actinopteri; order Perciformes; family Anarhichadidae; genus Anarhichas; species Anarhichas minor. The sequence goes on along the minus strand of NW_027466519.1, from coordinate 2,937,095 downwards.
TCAAATGAATAATTCATCTTTTTTTTTCAAACTGCAATGGACGGCGGACATTGTCTCCCAGGAAATGTGTCTGGAAACGAGTTTGACGGTTGAGATTGAATTCTGTAATGACACCAGCGTCCAGATCTAATAAGCTGCTCTAATACCTTTTCTAAAAGGGTATTTGACGCTCGAGGTGTTTGACGTTAGCCCGCCATTAACCTGGAGGTCACGGGATCAAGACAGTGAGGACAAAGGAGGAATTCTCTGCACATGGCGGGGACACTGTCAGCGTGACGAGAGATCAATTTTTTTATCCCCACTGCTTTTATTTTGAAGATATAGCTACTGTGGGCAGTTTGCAGAATACAATTTGACATCCAAATATGACCTCATCAAATTTGAATGTCTCTTATTTTACCTTGTGAGATTGCTGCTTTTACTTAAATAAATTGTGGCCACTTTACCTTTTGTTAAGAGCGTAACATGCATCAATATCCTAATTAAAGACCTCTCAGCAAACACACACACAAACACACACACAGTGTGCACACCGCGGACATATTCTCTAATCGTCTTTTAGGAATGTCTGAGACGTACTCATCTTCAAAGAGGGATTACATTTCCCAGTCAAACATTAAGTCCGACCCTCTCATTTAGTTTCAGGTGAATGATACACCTATAATTAGCTCTGATATCATAACTGTCATCATAACACGCTGGCTGCATGCTCGAGTGCGCTCGCAGTGAGCACGGCTTTGAAAGGATTAGTTCATACACATCTGCCTACATATGCCTAAAACAATATTTATAACAGTTTGAACATGTGTGCGCGTTGTGATCCTGCACCTTACTCACTGTGTGTGTGTGTCCATTCTCTGTTGTGTGTGTGTGTGTGTAAGAGTGAGTGAGTGTATGTCTCTCAGGGAGTGTGATGTATCTAATTGCTGTGTGCTTTAATAATTTACATTACCTACTCTCTGATGCCCATCATTAAGAAATGAGGGAATTATCCTCAGCTGTGTGCACGCAAGTATGTGTGTGTGTGTTTGTGCTCGTATGATTGTGTATGTGGTTGTGTTTGCTTCGGTGTACTCAAGCATCTTTTGAGAAAGCGTGTGTTTGAGCGTGTGCGTATTTTGTTCTTGTAAATGTCTAAGCATGTTACTGCATGTCTCTCTGTGTGTGCGCTCATGCATGTGTGTATGTGTGTGTGTGTGTGTGTGTGTGTGTGTGTGTGCGTGTTCTCTGAACCTCTTCCGACCATTACGGTAAGTGTACATTATTCATTGTGGCCTGCCAAGATCATTATCAACAGAGAGCAAAGATGGACAGAAGGAAATGAAAGGCTGGTCGGAGGAGCAGCGGAAACACGTTTTGTCCTGTTAGACAAATAGCACAACATCTCACCCGTTGTCACTGACTCCAGCTCAATCATACTGTATTTCGTCTAATTTATTGATATCTAACCACCTGAACTCAAATGTTAATAAATGTTTGACTGTATGGTCTTTTGTTTTACAGCTTAATTAAAGCTAAACTGTTCCAATCTTGAAATTACATGCACATACAAATAAATAAAATTGAGGACTCTAATTGTCTTTCACACAAAATAACCTCAAGGTTCTATGAAGCTCCAGAGGCCGATTTTTTTATTTTTTTGCCTCATTTTTTTCCGCTTGGCTTGGTATTTCAAATAAGCAATATTACCGAATCATGCCAGAGTAATGACTTGCATGCCCAGCGCAACAGTGCAATGTTATTAATAATTCTGTCTTCATTTCCCAAAAGCATTTTCACGCTGTCAACTATCTCTCTTTTCATTGTAAGTCAGTATAGAGGGCAAACCGTTGGGATACTCTGCCCGAAGCAGAAGTGAATTAGGTTAATTATTTCTTAATAAGCTTTACAAAAGATACCGCAACAGGACCGCAGAGGCCAGACAGACTTTTTCAATTGACTGCTTCAGCTAAAAAAAACAAAAAACGCATACAATAATTATAATTAATAATATTTAAAAATAATTATGAGGCCGACGCGAAGGACAGAGACAATATAAAGATGCTGTACGGAAGATAAGAAGGGGATGAGAAAACCCACATAGAGATGTACATACAGAGCCTGAGGCCAACCAACCCAATATGTATTTCAACATCTAATCTTAAACGCTAAATATCTACATTGTGATTTGCATATAACAACATTGAATGTTGTGCGACTACACAGAGTAAACATCTGCTGCCACGATGCCATTGGTTGTCAGAGTAACAACTCAAGCGTGGAAACGTTGTGTGAGGGCACGCTTTCTATCCAGCAACACCCTATTAGCAAGGACGTTCATATACTGTGTGTTTTCTTTATTTTTGTGGCATCTCTCAGCAGGAAGTGTGTCACACAACAACAACGTCAATAACAGAACTGACACTGTATTTGTCTAGGTTTGTGCTATCCTCTTGTTGGCTGCATTTTTGTATTTTATTTTGCACCTAAGACGTTAGAAAAACGCAACTAGCTCAAAGCCTAACCCCCGCCCCCCCCCCACCATATCAAAGATATGGAGGCAAAGTGAGGAACATTGACAGAAAGGACACTCAAGAGAATGACAAAGAGGAGTGTGTAAGAGAGAGAGAGAGGCTAGGAGGAAAAGAGGACTTGACAGAGAGAGAGAGAGAAGACGGAGGCAGAAAGCAGACGGAGGGGGAGAGAGAAATGAGAAAGCAAACTGAGCATGGAGATGCAGGCAGACTCAGTAGACTGTAATATTGCTTTGATGATTTCATCTTTCTCTCTGATTAGCACACAATAACTTTCCCCTCCAGAGGTGCTGAAAGAAATCTGAAATTATTTATTTTCTCTTCTGAGTTTTCTGATAAAGTTAATCTCGCGTTATCACACAACTACAGACAAATGTGTGCATGCATGTGTGTGTGTGTGTGTGTGTGTGTGTGCCTCTTAACAAATACATGAATTATTTATAATTGTCTTTTTTTACTAACAAGGTATTGAAGGAATGGTTTGCGCTGGGGATTCTGCCTGTTGGCTGCTTCATGAGTCTGTACTGCATCACATTCAATGTTCATGCCACCGGGTCGGATTCCTTCATGCAGGTTCACCAGAGACTCGTTCAGCTAAAGAGGCAGGGCCTCAACACGCTGCTGGAGGCCCAGGCCGTGTGGCTGGGACCGCTAGAGAGAAGGGAGATTTGGGAGAACCAGATCCAGGACCGCACGGGGAAGACTGTTCGGCCCTGCTGCAGTAAGAGAGGTTTTCCGGAGGGATTTCGGTGCTCGGAAACACTTCGGCTTTTGTCCACCTCCAGAATCCTCGTAGTAGCATTAACATCAACTATGTGTTGAATGTTTTTCGGACACCCAATCGTGAATCAAAGACCAGTTTTACACATTAGTTTAGTGACAAAGACAGAAAAGGGTATTCCTCAAAAAGTGCTCTCTAAATATAAACTGGAAGGATTACTTGTAATGAATTATTGAGCATGCTTCATCATAATATGAGTTTTTTTGACTGTGGAGGTTCATCATTCACTTGTGATTCCTCACAATGTATTAGAGGAACCGTTTTGTCGCTGCTTGTATGTCAAGGTTTTCAATTTTAACTTGAATCTATTTGAATGAGTGTACAGAGTAAACAATGTGTCTCTATCGGTAATGTAACTGATTTAAAACGTTGATCTTAACGGAAAATTCACCAAGTTATACCACCCACAATAAATGAAACCAATTCCAACCAAGGCTCACTCAATGCTTTTCACATTAAAATCCAAGACGAAAAATAAATAGCTGAATGTTTTGCAGTTCCTGAAGGGTTGAGTCAGTAAAAGCTGCAAAGATTTCACCTCACAGCAGTGCGGTATTTGATCGGATTCTGTGTGATTTGCCCTCCCAAACACTTGAAAGCTAACTTGGGCTGGTTAGGCAGATGAGATGAGCGGGTACCATACATACCGTGAGAAAATGGATGAATGACATCGGCTGCTGATGCCTGCATCGATACAAACACCCCCAAAAAAAATAGTGTGTGCAGTTGAAAGAAGGAGAAACGCAACGTGATGAAGGGGCAGAGGGAAGGGAAAGATGGAAAGAGGAAGTAAGCACACATAGACACACACACACACACACACACACACACATCCTTAGATGTACAACTCAAAGTGTGCCAAAAAGAGCCGGCTTTACATTTTCCCCAACTGTAAAATAGATAATTAGACTTGCTATGAGCGTGTTTAACGTGTGTGTGTGTGTGCGTCTATGTTGTTGTCTTTCCCTGTATGTGTGTGTGTGTGTGCTCACTGTTTGAAGCAAAAGCCTGCGCAAATAACTTGGAAGCTTGAGCTTTCGTTGCAGCGCACACACACACGCACACACACACACACACACACACACACACACACAGCCCACATTCTTGTCCGGCCAAGACCAACATCTCTGTGTTTTTCCACAATAAGAGCGGCTCATTCGACACAGGAGCTATGTTTGCGCGAGACTTTCATCCGCCCACCGCAACATGTGTGTGCGTCTGTGAGTGTGTGTGTGTGCGAGAGCATGCGTGTGTCCGAACATCCAACATGTTTGTTTATCCTAAACACAAGCAGAGTTTCTACTTCCCATGGCCCACTCTTTCACATCAAGCCCTCTCTGCCCTTTTTTTTTTAATGAAACATTTATGCTAAGTATATTCCTATAGAGCTTGTAAAAGTTATTGTTTTCATCCATATTTTAAATGTAAACATATCTTCATATTGCAAGGAAACCGCACTCTTGCCTTCTACTGTACACTTTCCTCCTCTTTCTCCGTCTGTCTATCCCTGTCCCCGCTTCTCTTTTTTCCCATGCTGTTGTGTTCTGTGGGTATATCCGTCCATTTAGCCACAGTCCGGGCTCACAGCTGCTTGGGCCCCAAGAGAGTGGACCAACAAGCTGGTGTAACTGAGACATCACCGGGTTGACAGCGCTGCTGCAGCTATGGTCTTGGTAGTAGTAGTTCTTGGGTCCTTACAAAACATAATAATCCTCTATTTATTGCAGACAAATACAGTACATACTGCCACTACTGCCAGTACTGCGACTGCTGATTCTGTTACTGCTACTCGACCTAATTCATATGCTAAGTGTATGTACTTTGCATTCAGGAAATCCAGTATGCATTAGGTACATACATTGCCAGAGACTAAGGCAGTCTAATGAAACAGTCCTGCAACAGAGCCTCCCCTCATGAAGGTTATACAAACTGTCTGAATCAACACTTTTTACTGACGCGATATTAGCCGTTTCTTGGACTGAAAAATGCCACCAAAGACGTTCCTCTCTGTTCCTATAGAGGCTTGGTGCAGCACAATGAGTTCCCGAGGCACATCTTAGGGGGCAAGCAGTCTGTATATTATCATCAGCCTAATACATCAGTGAGTGAGTGGGAAACGATCTCCTCTTGGAAGCGCAGATTAGTTTGCTGCATCAAATAGAAAAGCCTGAAGAGACTAAATGGAGAAGTCACTTTTATCTTGAAGCGTGAAATTACGTTAGGGCCTACTCCATTACACACACATATAAGGATATATGAGGGGGAAAAAAAGTATATACACTATATATATATACATATATATATATATATAGTGAGCAGGGACACATATGCATGTGATATCATGCCGTGAGTCTACATGAACATAAACTCTCCAATTCTAATATTTGCACACAACACAACACCCGCCCTTACATATGATGTTTAGGGGGCTTTACCTCTGATCATAATAAACAATCGATCATACGCCTGCAATTTCTGACCCAGTGGGATTCATCACTCAGCACACCTGGGCAAGAGCAGAGTTGGATGGTGAAGAATGTTTGGTGCATCTGGAGTTGACTATTTTTTTTTCTCTTGACAGAAAAACAAGAGACGATATAAGAGCAATTTAAGAGAACGTGGCTTCATGAAGCCCATTGACTCTCTCGGTCACACCCTCTGTTTGTCGCACACACACACACACACACCACAGGTTTGTTACACTCTCTATGTGTGTGTGTTGGTCTCAGCTGAGAGCAAATGGATGCCAATGAAAACCTAAATAATAAAGAGGAAACCTCTTCTTTTACTCTGATGGAAATGTACAACGAAGATAAGACTGTCATTTATGAAATATGAAGAAAGAAATAAGATATTGTCCATCTTAATAAAACAGAAAAATCTCTATATGAGACTTCATATTTTATGTAAAAGTCGCCAAGGGCTGCGGTGGATTTTAAACTTTCATAATGCTGATGCGTGACAATCTATTTTTGATGAGTTCCCCTGAAATGTGACACTGAATACCTGATTGGTTTCAGGAGATGAGGTTATTAGAAGTGATACATCCACCCATGATGATGTGAACCGCGGGCATGAACCCGGTTTTCACTTTATTCTCAAACACACTGATTGGCTCACCAATGAGTTGTTCCCTGAGTTATTTGCTTTACTATGTACATAGCTTAGCTTAAGTGAGTCTCTGCCTACACTGTTTTTTAGACGGCAGCACATTTAAACAGGTGGCTGTGGAAGATTATAGAAGATGTAGCAAAGGAAGTGCGACAAAAAATATGACTATTCATGCAATAAATCAGTTAAGAAATAGCTTCTGATTATTATATTTTGGCTCAGGATTATGTGTATGATCAATGGAGAAATCTTCAGTCAGACATTCAGGGAATTAAAATCCCCAAAAGATGAGGCAGCGAACAGTTTCTCCACCTGTGCTTTGACAACAAGCTTTTGTAGAGTTTAGCTTTGTGGTTTGGGACGCATTAAACAGAATGGATGCGACAGGGCTGGCTGAGAGGGGTCAGCAGGAGTGGAGAGTTTCACCTCTCGAGATATTTCACATTTCAATCTCTTTGTGCGGGCACATGCACACATACAGTGCGCACGCCCCAAATGGCCAATGAGCATGTTTTATGGTTATCTGACCATTCCTCAGTTGCTTGACGTCAATGGAGCAAAAAGCTCAACCTCACTGCTGGACACTGAGCCAGGGGGAATACTTTCTGGTCAAAGTCACTATTTCCCCCCGTCTCTCTTAATCCCTCACTCACACACACACACACACACACACACACACACACACACACACACACACACACACAGGACCGTAAAAGGGCCGAGACAGCCCAGAAATTTCTATTTCACTGGACACTAGTCAAGAGGGAACAGGCCTTTACCTTCTTGGCACAAACACAAAACACACAGTGACAGCCACAGCCACACACACACACACACACACACACACACACACACACACACACACACACACACACACACACACACACACACACACACGTATACACACAGATATGCAGCTGCAAATCTTGGCATAAACAAAGATGCGCGTGAACACCCGCAAAGGCAGAGTGACAAATTAATATGAAGCATAAACAAAAAGGCACCCGCAAGCAGCAACACCTACATACGCAGCCCACAGACAAACCGAAGACATTTCTGTTTTGCTGCACATCAACTGCAGGAAAGCGGAGCGAACAGAGGAGACAAGATAATAACACAGTCAGTACGTTTATTTCACTACTTCTGGACGGGTAATTAGAGTGAGAAAGGGAGAGAGACACTGGGAAAAAAGAGACGCAGAGAGAGAGAGAGAACACAATGAACCCTGGATCACTTCAATTTAGACATCATTTCTTCTTTTTATCAAGAGATTGATCAAAATGCACTTTTTGATTAATCAAAGATAACCAAGTTAATGTATTCACCCCAGGACCATTATAAATCTGTTCATGCCATGACGAGTCATCCATGAAGAATCGAGCAGGGTGTTTACACCATTACAGCATAGCCTGGCGTTATTATGGGTGTCAATATATTTAATCGATACACGGACGCCAAGTATAGTTTTTTGATTATATAAACTATCAATACTGCAGGTAGAAAATTAAAACTATAGATTTTTTTGTTGACTATGTGGAGTTGTTTGTAGCGCAGTCATGGTTAAAGTCAGTGGCATAGGCAGAACGTTGGTCAAAACAGAGATGGACTGAGGAACCCACTGTGCTGCAATAAAAAAGATTGACTGAAGTGACATGAACCCGAGTGGCAATCTTATTTTTTTTGATGAAACAGATGTTGACAAACTGCAAAACTCGCAGTTGAAAAAAGGTCATAAAACTAAACATATCGCATTACACGCTATCACAATGAGATTGCAGCGTGACATAAGTATCGTGATTGCATCGTATTGCGGGCTCAAGTCTTTCACAATCCCAGCAGATATAAGAGGAAGAAAAGGACAGGGAAGAGCAACATTATAGTGCTGTATTGTTAGTTTAGAGAGGAGAAGAATAATGTCGAGGGGAGGACGGGAACGGGTTAAGGGATGGGTCAACTGTGATTGGATACACGGAGGAAAGGAGGAAGACGGTGTGGGATTAGCAAATGCAAGCAAAGAAGGTTTAGGACAGCAACAGCACACCCATCTTACACTGCCAATTACCAGATATGCTTCCACGGTTTTGTTCCATGCAGAGCATTAGAGTGGAACGGAGCTGGAGCATTGCAAATTTAATTGGAGCAAGGAGCAGCATTTTAGAAGACTAGAAGTGATGCTCCAGCTGCTCAAGTTCAGCCACTAAAGTTTGCTCCAATTGGCTTTAAAGCCACCGAAAAACAAAACCATGAGCCTCCTGTTTTTGATACGGATGTGTGCTTTTCCCAGAATGCTCCAGTTTCACCAACTTCGGTCTTGTATGGCAACCCAATCTGCATAGGTTACTCTATGCCAATAGGTTACCCAGATGCCAATTAACTGTGCTGGCGTGTCTTCTTATAGTTTCAACTGGCAAAGCCATCACTCGACCATGTTTTTAAAATAATAGGGTTCATATTTTTTTGTGTTGCAGAGGAAGTAGAGCACCTATTTCATTTTTTCTCATCACCACATGCACAATTTCATTTTTTTGGTGCTAAATCCTCACAAAGATCCTGAATCCTGCTTTCTACCTGCACTATTTCCTGTGTTAGGCTCCCGTTGCTTCACCTAAGCTCCTCTGTCTCAAGCTGTGCTTTATCTAACTTAGTCTCCCTCCACTCCAGCTTCTTCCCGGGGAGACTTTCACTGCACCTCGCCAATTTGATCTACGGGTCCCTGTTATGAACTTCAGCTTCACACTGTTTTGCATTTGCAGCTTTTTCTTCATCTCATGCTTGAACTCAGTTTTATTTTGTTTTTTATTTGTTATTTGTTCTGTTTTTTATGTTTTATTTGTTACATGGTCAAAATAAATAAAACACACACACACACACACATATATATATGATTTGCAAATGAATCAATCAAACAGCTGTCTATACCGTATAAGATAATAACTTTTCTTGTAGAATGATACCTTTCTACTGTGAATCATTTCTTCAAACTGTAACCTCAGCAGGCCAGAGTACAATGCAGTCATGAGATACCACTGACTGATTAGCATTCAGCTGTTTGTGCTTACCTGCACTGGAGATGGAGCTTATCGCTGCGTGGTACATACCGATGGGCATTCTATCCAGTGAGGACAGCAGGGGCACACTGGAGTGTAAAGTCACAGTGTGCCACTTTCACAGGAAGCTTATGTACACCAAAGTACAGAGAGAGAGAGAGAGAGACGACAAGAAAAGGAGAAAGTAATAGGTGATATGGGATGGACTAGAGGGCGGTATAAGAGGATTAGTGGAGGAGAAAGACAGACATGGAATGAGATAGAAAACCAAGGGATCGGTCCATAATCTTAAGATATGAGAAGAGAAAAAGTAGTAGCAGTCAGGGACGGGGCAATGATGCAAGGGTAAGAGTGATGGGTGAGAGTGATGGTGTTGTGGAGGGGAAAAAAAAGATCACAAAAGACGACCTTGGCTGACCTTTAAAGCCTTTGGAATTCAACTGAGGTACAACTACATATACTTTTAAATTATGGATAAGAAAAACACCTTACTTTATAAAGAGCAAACAGTCAAAAGTATATTTCCGAGGCCTTGACGCTGCTCAGGATATTTGCCACACCATCTCCTCTTTGACACAGCAGCATGGAGAGAGGGGGTAAACAATCTGTCCTGCCAGATTACTCCTGATGCCCAACGGATACAAAGAGGCCAAAGCACACAATGACTGGGTTTTTGTTTTGTTTGTTTTTTAATATGTTTGAGTTTCTCTCATGGCTTCCCATTGACTTCTTAAAGCGGGTCCATTCTCCCATTTGTTATGGTTGTCTGCTACAATAAAGTGATGGGAGTTGCTGTTGTGCAGCAAATAGAGCAAAAAATGGAGCGGCAAGAAATTGGGCAATATGGAGCGGAACAAAAAGAGGAGAAAGAGAGACAACGGGAGAGAAATGCAGTGGTAGTGACGCTTAGGATGCATATTCAGATGTTGAGTACGACACCATTAAATACAGAAGACAGTGAGGACACATGGCGGAGGAATATTAGTTTGACATTTCTTTTCGTGTTCCAAGCTGTTACTGAACATAAAACTGGACAGCTGTGTTGTGGCTCAATTTATGCTGAGCATTAAAATTCTCATCCACAACAGTCCAGTTTATGGTTTATTGATTTCTGCATGAAAGTCCTATTTCGTTTTGAGAAGTCAGGGGTCAGCGAGAGTACAATACCTCTGGAGCGGCAGAGAGTCCAGGTTATGCTTAAGGGAACTTGGCGGAACGATAGTCTTGAAAACACCTCCCCAAAAAGTGAACTTTTAAACATTCTACAGATCAATGGCAGCCGCCGCCTTTCTCTGGATAAAAGAAGCAACATATGTGTTCAGTTTCCATCCATTCTTAAAAAAATCAGAAACCTTATGTGACGGGTTATCATTAAGATTTACTTTCATGATTTAAATGGCTATTTCAGATGAAATAATTATTTATAAAATCACAAGTATTTGCCCATCCTCCATTTGAGTATTTAAGACTTTAAACGACTTATTCCACAAAGTTCCAAGAAGCTGGGCTGCTTCTCTTGCTGACGCCAACGAAACCCGAGAGACCAGCCGAGGTTGACAAACTGTTGAATTAAATTCTAAAGCCGTGTAAATCCTCCGTGCAGGTATTTGCTATTTATTATGATAGACCGAGTACTGGGACGAGCAAGGAGAGTAATTAAAATGGAAGCTGAGTCGCTTTAGCGGTGCCCTAACATGTGGGGCCAAATACTTCCTGGTTTGAACAGGAAGTCCCAGAGGAGATGGAGCTCTACGTGTGCTCCTCCATAGCGATCTGTCTGCAAGGAGACAAGACAATTCCATTACCCAGCCATGTAGCACGGGTCCCCTGAGTGTGTGTGTGTGGGGATACACATAAAAACAAGCTGCTCACTGAAAGGAAATAGATACCAATTGGAATGTGTGCGTGTGTGTGTGGAGATAAGTTGCCTGAGGGTAAGAGATGCACATCAATCTAACAAGAGAACTCACTCGTCCTCTAACTCATCCTTAGTGAGGCTGAAGGCAACCAAAGCGTGTGTGTGTGTGTGTGTTTTGTGGTCTTACATTTGGGGGGTAAACCAGCTGAGCAGGAATGGATTCATCAGGTTTGACCTTCATTAGGCTCGCTTTCACTTTACTTATATTCTATCCTTGGGTTAAGATTAAGGCGGGGCTACACATGTATCGGCTACAATTAATGTCGGTGCAAGGCTGAGAGTGAATATCTGTCACATGTAAGCTAAGCTGTTCTAATATTTACTTTAATTAAGAGACTTTTTTTTCCCCCCTAAGAATCTTTTTTTGAGATGTTACTTAACAAAAAACAACTTAATATTTGGAATAGTTGACTGTTTGACATTTTTAACAATCCATGCTAAAGTTAGAAATGTCCAATAAAGCTGTCTTTCTTGTCAATTTGACAACGTTGCCCACAAGCCCTAATGCGCACGAGACACTGATTGATACCACAAAACAGAGTGGCAATATCTCTGACGGTAGACAAATGTTTTTCCTCTCAAGCTGTATATCTGCTGATGATGCATACTGTAAACATAGCAGCATTATTTAGACACTTGTTAGATTGAGAGAGAAAGACTGAAAGACTGCAGACAAAGCCAAATGGACTTGGCCTGACAACCCCTACCCATGACCACGACACTGGCGGTTAGGACTTGTGTTATCATTTGTAGAAAAGTCTACACCGCAACCCAGTTTACATAATGGCACCGCTGGGATCTGAGAGCGACTCAGAATGGATTTGTTTACAACAATGAGTCAATGCCAAACCGAGAGGAAGAGCCCCCTTTTCTTGTGCGGTGATTTATGGTATGAAATCATTACGAAGCAGACGCTTATAATGTAAGTGTATATAAATGCTGAAAACCTTGTCATGACGGTGACGGGCCTTCTGGGACTAGGGTGCCCTCTTTGTCCCTTGAATAATCTGTCAGAAAAAATGTATAAATTTTGTCCATTTAACATCATCGTGTGATGACAGTTAATAAGAAAAGGACTTTAGTGACGGTGTGAATTGTAAATCGTGTGTCAGTTAACGAACTTGAACAGGTCCGCTAGCCGACTGGCTGTTCACTGGCAGCCGGTCATCTTGCAGGCTGACGGTGCGACAGGTCACCCGGGTCACCGGCTGGAGATATGAACCACTGCAGTTGATGTTGTGTTTGCTGGGAGGCTAAATAACTGGCTGGGTGCAGCCCCATGTTGGCTAGCCATAAATTGTGTTTGGCTGACGGCCACTGAAGACAGCAATACACAGAAGAACGGACGGAGCCAGAAAAGGGCAGGGCAGCAATAACTTCCCCCCCCTTTTTGACAGCAAAGGAAAAGGGATGTTATATTTCACCAAAGAGCTTTCGAGTTTTACGACCTCTTACTTATTAAATTATAATGAACATTTACTGTCCGTGCCATTTCATTTTTCTATATTGGTCTGTCACTTTATATCTCTCCATCATTGTACAACACTACTCTTTTAGACAATCGTGTCTAGAGATGTCCTCCGGCACTCTGGTGCTGGTGTGTGTCTCTCATCCCTTACAGATGAGATAGGCACCTTTTTTTAACCAGCGTAGTGCAGTAACGTCACAGACACAAGTCCTCTCTTCTATCCATCAGCAAACACAAGCACACAATACCATATTCATGCATATTTTTGTAGTTTCTTTACAGTAATTGTAGCTTTGTACGACTCCAAAGTGACAGGCAACATATAAACATCCTGCAGCTATATACAGTGGTGAAATAATGCAAAGTGGAGAAGAAACAGACAGCGGCACTAAACTTTCCCATGAAAATACAAGTCAAGACGCGCTGACATTATTTCGACGCACTCCTGGAGAAAGATCATAAAAGCTCCATAAAACTGGCGCGAAGGTGGAGCGAGCACACGTACACACAGACGGGGGTCCGGGGGTCACAGTATGACGTCCTCCGTTCTTAATGCAAACCAGTGTAAACACACAGCTGACAGATGCCGCCACAAAAGTAGAAGCCAAAACACAGAGGGGGCATCGGACGGGAGGATCTGGAGACGGACACTGAGAGAATGAGACGCAAAGATGATAGAGAAAGACAGGCAGGAGGGAAGGAATGGACGAGAAGGCGGTGTGTAAAATGCAACGAAGAGAAACACCGAGTAGGATGAGAAGGTCAAAAAGTTTGAGGTGAAAAGAGACAAAGGGCGAAGGAGAACATATAAAAAAAATAATAATAATAAAATGGCGTAGACAGATGGCTCTGTGCTGTTCTCCTGAGAACACTTACATCCGTGTAAAACACAACAAGCCCCCGGTGTGCACAATAAACACTGCATAAAATCAAACTATCATCATGATGGTAATCACGACAAGTGTAGCCTGTCATGATGTCGTTAGCGCCGTGTCTGCGTGACACTTTAAAGTTTTGTAGGCGACAGTTAACATAATGAAAAAGCAGATAAAAATAGAGAGGGAGAGAGAGAGAGAGAGAGAGAGAGAGAGAGAGAGAGAGAGAGAGAGAGAGAGAGAAAGAAAACAAAGGAACAAATGAGAAAAGTACAGAAGTGGTAGAAAAAAAAAAGCTGATTGAAAAAGGCGTAAGGGATGAGGATGCAGAATTGATGTCGAAGACGCCACAGTGTGTGCCTCGCATTAAATCACTATATCCACTGTGAGGATAACTTTGACCCCTGATGAATAGTTACACAGTGTAACTATCTCTCTCTATCTCTAACACACACTGTTTGGGACCACTAAAGTGTCATTATGATGCAGAAAATGGCCGCTGTTGAAAAAGGAGTATATGCACACAGACGCAGTAGCTCGCAGACAGACATGAGGTATACATCTCTCCCTCTCTCTCTTATACACACACACACACACACACTTTCTAGTCTGTTTATGCATTGCATCATTCACCCTGCTGACATAACCTACCATGACATAAAACTCTAATTAATTCAGTATTATTTCAGCATTCAGTAATTCATCATCGCCGATATGATTAACCAAACTGTCACACTCCCGTACAGTCTCATTCATCAAAAATTTGCATGGGAATGTTGCGTCCAACTTGGGCCCGGGATACAATCTCGATGGGCGGTGCGCTCGGCTTTCTATCGGCCCTGCTGATAAGTGGGAGGAGTCATACAGGTGTGGTTTCCTGTTTAGCCAATGGGGATGCATTCCGACCACTTTTTCGCCTTGTCCCCCATGCTGTTTTGTTTAATTTCTTACAGTGAATTACACCGTGGTGACATTTTTGACGCAGCGCAGTCAGGGCAACCAGTCTACCTTTTCTTTCAATCTACCTTTGTCTGATTTGGACCAGAGGGGGACTTTAGAGTACAACGGTGTCAAAAATAAGAAATCTGGTCTGGGCTCCGATTCACCAATGCCACGGGAATGATGAATGACGGGGTTTCTACGGCAATGTATCAAAATGTGTCACTTTTGGCACTGTTTTGAGGTGGTCTGCCATGACTGATGCCAAAAAAATGAATCTAATTTCACCTGCTATCCAGCTAGCCAGCTGCAGCGCGATTCCTGCGGGAATTCAATTCAAACCGTTGCCTATTCCTTATATTAGCAACAGACACAAATGGAGGGAAATGGAGCGCGATCGCTTGTATGCGAGGAGCTGCTGGCCAGCAGAGATAACGCAGAAGTGCATCCCTCTCTTTTCCCCCCTGCTACAATGAGAAAGCATGGATTTGCTATTGAGTAGAACATGTTTTTCCTCAAATCTGTCATTTCAGAATAGACACAGGCATCAAACATGGAGCATTGATGCAGTGACAGATGCACGCCAACAGCTAAACTGGAAGGAGGCAGATTAGAGGATGGAGCTGTCACAATAAATCTGAGGTATTAATGGATGCAATATAAAGAAATTGAAAACACACTCATTTTGGTTTTCCCTTGGATGAAACCATCGCTACATATTTGACTATATCCAGCAGAGTCCTTTGGAGAACAAGTTGTACTTTAACTATGAATTGCTTATGTTAAGTAACCATGCAGAATCAAGTGTTAGACGAAAAAGTTAATTCACGCATGAATACAGATTTTTAGCTAAATACCATATTTAATTAAGATATTTTTCATTCCAATGATCCTCAAGGCTACTTGTCATTTACAAGTCTATCCTATTTCAACAGCATCATGATGCTCAAGCACAGTGTATGAACCTCTACCATCAGAATAATGGATCTCAAAGGAAGCCAATGCCAACGAGACACGCTGTTAAACTGACGCCCATTTAGCTTTTGCATGATTATTAAAATTCACTGCCATAGCTGCAAAAATGACCAAATGTCATTTTAACAACTAGTCATTAGCTTGTCAGCCGGCAGCGGCTCCTACTGTAAGAACTGTTATCATCATGTTCAGCCCTTCAAATATTATAACTCACAATTAAAAGTTAGACTATTTATATTTCATACTGTCAATTTCAATGAATGTCACTTTTCATACCAGTGGTGTGGTCCCCGCCCTTTCACCTCTCAGCCAATCACATGCCCCCCAGTCTCTTTATATAGCAAGCTCAACAGCTGCTGCGGATTTGGCCAGTTCGCACCTGATTGACACGCTGATATTCTCGAAACCACCAGGGTGACCAGCCGCCTGTTGCGCTAGCGGACCATAAGTTCTATTGTGAGTTCAAGTGGAAGCGTACAGCCAGCAGGGTAGCCATTACATAATCATGAGCAAAACATTTCCATGTAGCTTGAAGTCACAGCAAGTTCAGTTCTATGTGTACATGCATTGTTGTTGCCTTTGCTTTTGCACATATATACAGGCAAAAAATGTACAACACGTCTCATTAATAAATCATATTTTCCCTTTGGAGTGGTAATTGCATCATGGTCAGTGGCACCACGTTTTTCTCTCTCATTTCTATTCTGCTGCAATTACCCAGTTCCCCCTTCGGGATGATTAAAGATTCATCATGTCTTATGTGAAATGACATTCGGCGGGCAATTGTCTGGGTACTTACTGCCGATGTGGAGGTAGATGGTGTCACGTCTCTCTCCGTGCGGGTTCTGAAAGCAGCTGTAGAGTCCGTTGTGGCCCAGGTCCACTTCGGTCAGCATCAGTCTGGGACCCTCCAGACGGTGCTGGGCTTTCACGTCTGTCCCGTTCACCTTCCATGACACCGATGCGTCATTGTCCAGGGAGCCGCACTGCATGGTTACATCACTGCCCATTCGCTCATACTGGTTCCTAGCAACTGGAAGCAAAGACAGAGGCAGAGGTTAAGTATAAGTGACATCAACAGCTAATAAGTCAGATATCTGTGTGGGTACATCACTGCCCTATGTGCATTCTGACCGAGCAGATGGGAGCAAAGGGTAAAAAACCAAAACCTTTATAACTATATCAGAACATACAACAAGCAAGATATTCTGTGTGGGGATAAGTCTACTTTGGATAATTATGACATTGAGAATGGGAATAAAAAGATTCATATTCTGTTCCACAGTGTGCCTGATTTGGTTTTATAGAAGAGGCGCTGGAGGAAAACGCTATCCTTACTTTCATAAACGGGGAGAATTTAGAAAAAAGTCTTGTGTTGCCCACGTGGCCTTTATCCTTCTATGAATGACCTCACAGGCCGACACAGAAACAGTGCCTTTGTCCACGGGGTCAGTAAAGTTGTAGGGACCGTGACCCCACCGGGGGCTCAGGGATATATGTGGGCCCGATGGGAGTTGTAGCCAGGACACTGGGGTTAGTAGCCCTGCTCTGGTTAGAAGTCCCATGGGCCCTGTCATGACCACACGGAGCGAAGACCTCAGATTAACGCTGAAACACTGAGGATCAACAGCACAACAACAAACAACAATAAAATATTGATCCCCGTCTCAGGAAAAGCCCCCATCTATGAAGAGAAGACAAAAAGAAAAGAGTGCCCCCGCTGGCCTGGGATCAGATGCTGTCAAGGTCCTTGTCTTACCCTGATGTCTCTCTCCGTGTCTTTCCCTTTATCCGTCTGTCCCCCTCCCTCCCTTCACTCTCTCGCTACAATGCCTCTCATTTTGCAGTTTTTTTTCTTGATCGAGCTTCTTCCCTCCGTCGATCTAACGCAGCTGGTACGGATGTCAAACGTAGTGTTTCATGTATATTTCATGTCCCATAACAGGGTCATCTATATTTAATAAGACAAGATCCCTGTCCCCATTAACATTAACCTCACACTGTTTGTTCTCTCTCCGTCTTCCTCTCTATCTGTCGTTCAGCCCCCCCCTCTTTCTCTGCAACCCTCGTCTGTCCCCCACACTGTCTGTCCACCCAAGTTATCTCCTCGCTTGGCCTCGCCATTTCCCCGAGTCCATCTAATGTCCGTGCATAATGCATGTTTGTGGCTAGAAATGCCCCTCTTCTTTGATCTCCTCCTCTGTAGAGTCACTTTGAACGGATGTGTGACTTTATTTACATAAAAAAAATAAAAAAAGTTATTTGCATCTCAGTAAAAAAAAATATATAAAAAGTTTGACTTTGATGTTCGCTTTGATGATTTTGTGCCCTTGTGCTTTATGTGACAAGTAAGTGGAGGGAGAAGAGAAGAGAAAGTTTCCTGCGTTACAACATTGTAAGTTGGCGAACATTCATGTCGAGCTTGTGAGAAAATCATAATTCCACAGGGCACGCTGCAGAGTGTTATTACCTCTACTATGTTATCAAAGTGAGAGACTGTATTATTAAAAAGTTATAAAAGGTCCCTGCCCAACCCGTCTTTAGGTGGCATTAAGCTGCTGGAGGAGAGTCCGACTGATGTTATCAGAAAGCAGTATTTATAAGCAGGAGCGTGCCCCCGGGAATATTTCTGCTGAAACGACCTTTTCGGAGCTTTTTCCAGTGAACGTCCTTGAGAGTCTCAACACAGCGCTGATTCTTTGACCTCCTGTCTTGAGCCCCCCCCCATCCGCTGCCACATCCCATCCTCCTTATCTTCGCGGCGTTGCATCACTCCCTCTCTATGTCTGTCCCTTCCGATATCCATTCTTCTCTCTAGCCGTTGCTCCCTCTCCGTCTCCATCGCGTTTCATCTCTGTCCTCTCCCTTTAACTTCTTCTCGTCTTTCTCTCTGCGTCGTATCAAAGTTCACCCCTCTCCTCCTCATCCTCTCACTCTGGCAGTCGGTCCCTATCTTTATCGCTAGTCCTCCTCCCCTGTCTCCTCACTCCCCTCCCTGCCATCTGCCTCTACCCATATCCTGCTTTCAACTTTAAGTTCTCCAGCTCTCGTTTCTTTTGACATATTTCTCTCATTTAGGTTTCTGCTATGTTTTTGCCTCTTTGTGCTTTATTTTCTCTCACTCCCATATTGTCAGCTAGTTTGAACTAAAAAAAACACATTAAAAACAATCAGCCCTTAGCCATGGCTGTCACTGATGTGGATGCATACAAATATTGAAGTCCAAAAGTTCCAAAAACATCTGGGCACACAAGTCAAAGAGGAATACATAGTGCATTTGTCCGGGGCTGATTTCAGCTGTATACTGATACAGCGTCGCTCATTGATTTGGTTTTTAATAGTTTCTGGACAACGATGGAGCTCTGTGGCTCAGAGAAAGAAGCTTTATCGGGCTCTGGCTGCACAGGGCAATACTCGATGAAAAGATCAATTCATCGTTGGTTTGGGTCTTTTCATGAGACTTGTTGACAATAAGAAAGATGCATAATATTACCAACCTCATCCTTTAACTTAACAGCTCTGGTCTGGGTCAGGTACACGCGTCACATGTGACTGCAAATTCAGGTGCCATCTCAGCTGTGGCAATCAATTGCTGTTACCTTCCATCTTTGCCTCTGTCTGTTCTCCTGCGAGTTATTCTCACTCGTTCTCCCTCTGTATCTCTCTCTCTCTCTCTCTCTGCTCACCTTTCCCTCTCCAATCTGCATCAATTTCTCTCCCTCTCACCTTGAAAACATCCCCCCCTCTGAAACTTCAGCATTCATGAGTGCTCGGTATATCACCGATCACGCCTCAAATGCAAAATGCGCCTTGTAGCAACAGCGGAAACACAAGCAGGCACGATAATGAGTACACTCATGTGATCACTATGCACAGGCGATCGCACCACCCTGCATAATGTCCTCGTGCCTCATCACCACACACACACACACACAAGCAGGCCTAATAACCATAATGACATTCAGCTCAAGTGCTATTGATCTCTTGCTAATAGACATGGCATTGTAAGCAGCGTTGGAACACCACTATTCCCAACCGAATGAGAATGATAATCATCTATGTCCTTCACAGAACTTCATTTTTAATATTTGTACTCATTATTTTACTTATTTATGTTGATGACAAGGGACGGGCCCCCTCATGATTAAACATGTCTATCACAACTTGACGTTATTTTTAAGTTTTGGGCACTGCAACGAAGAAGAAGCAAGTCGTATCAGCGATCATTTAAGGATTAAAGACGGATAAACAATGACGGGAACACTGCAAAACTGCTGCAACTGACAGTTATCTCATGTGAGTCAAATCGGGTGTGGTCTGGTGTGTACTCAGGTGTAAAAAACAACAACAGGGAGCACTGGGGCTCAGAGCGGTTACCATGAAGAGTCAACTAGACCTTCGCCATTACAGGAAAGATGGACGTTTTATTCATAGTGGGATTATGCAGGGCACTGAGGGTGTTGTACTTCTTATGCAGCCCTGTGGTGTTTTCCCAGAGCAGATTCATTACCATAAAGAGACAACATAATGTCATGTTTTGAGGTCATTGGTGTTAAGACCTGCAGGACATCTAAAGCCCACATCTCTGTCCGGAGGCAATATCCAGAAAAATGAACATGCATGCATCCACGTGATACCACGAGCAATGCACTATATGTAAGGGTCCGTGGGCTGCTTGCTAAACTGACATGAGTGATGGACACACTACACGCATGCCGCTGCACATACTTGCCAAAGTGAAGCATTTCAATTGTGCACATGAGAGGAAGAGTTGATGATGATGGTTTGAAGCAGAAAAAAAAGCCTGTGAGATAGATCGAGGGAGATGGCGACACGACGTTGTGTTCTCCGCTTTACGTGAACCGAGGGACGCTCGCAAAATTCACTTCTTTATCCTTTTGTGCCCTGATTAACCGTAATTCAAGCAGAAAGATCAATTAAGGTCAAATTATCATTAGCCAACTGTCAGAGAGGATATTCATGAGAACAAGTGGCCCCACTGTTTGATTAGCTGATTACACACCGCTGCAATTACTTGTTCAAACATCGAGTGCCACCGGGCACGACGCTGTCGTACCTTTCCACCGCAGCGTCATCATCATCAAACGTCGACTGATGAAGTGAGGACATTGACTTGGAGGAAGAGGTTAGCTTAAGGATTACTGAGCTGAAAGTAATGCAGTCATTTGATACAGCGCTGTAATGCACACGCACAGATACTTAAAGGAAACACATGCAGCATCAAGGCAAGCACATGACGTAGAACTTTAGATGTTGTTGGCTGTTATTGACGGTGATACGGGGATCGATTGTGTTGGTGATGTCTGGACTCCTGCATCTTTGCCATCTTGACATCGAGGACCACAATGTAAAACGATTTGGGACTTTATTGAGTCATGCTTGACATTTTTGCAGCTGTGTGTGTGTGTATTTAAATGCACTCCTCCTCAAAATGTCAAATAATACAAAAAAAAAAGCTAAAAGCCCAGACGGAGCAGAAGCGAAACCAGTCATGTGAAACGTTTCTTTAATGGTCTCATGGAAAGTTTTGAAAGGCACTGAATGAAGATGATACGGTCCAGCTGATAAGGGTGTTGGATCAGCAAACACACATATGGGTAATTTTAGGAATCAATAGCAGATGGTCCTATAAGTTGTATGCATCCTTGTGTCTTCACCGTTTTACTGGTTTCACTACAAAGAGCTCGGTGTTTCGTTAAAGATCCTCTGAGTTTTGGAGCAGCAGCTGAGTAAAAACTGGGACCTCTGCCCTGCAACATCGGGGCACACACAAATAAAACACAGACTCCCACAGCTGAACAATCACACATATAACTATATAACCGATAAGACAAATGCACACACATTCACAAACCTTGTGGACTAGATAAGAAAGTTGATGAATGTTAACTATGGACAACCAGCTACGTGAGCCTGTGTGTGCGTTTCTGCCTCTTCATTTACTGCCTCTCAAATGTACAAGAGTGCTTCTGTTGCTTGCTGCATCTGTGACTTCACCGTGCGTGCCAGCATTAGTGTGTGTGTGTGTGTGTGTGTGTGTTCGAAGCGTGTGCTTGCGTGTGTAAAAAAAAAAGCTGTAAGTTACGATCCGACTCCACAACAGCGCCGTGAAATGAAATTGAAGTTCAGCGCTGGCATCCTGATTTACCATCTCCAAAGTGTTATATTCCCTGCGTTCCCGTGACAGTGCGTGTGCGCGCTCACGAGTGTTTCAGCGTGAATGCGCGTGTGTAAGCGTATCTGTGACAATGTGGTGTAGTTCTCCGTGCGGCGAAGCCCCCTCCTCGCCGAAAATCATTGGCATGTGCATATCCGACCGTGTCGCTTTCCAGCCGGGGCTGTAACTCACGAGCGCATTTATCAGTGAATCGCATTCGTATGCCTGAGGGGAGCCGTGCCTTTTGAAAGTCCAACAGTAAAATATTGGATTGGCTGACACACAGAGATGGAGCCCTGGGAGAATTATCCGTTTAGAGGATCACATTTATTTTTTTCACTTTGTGGCTGCACATAGAGGTGCCGCCGATGCCGGCGTAGAGAAATACAATGCACACAGCTGAGCAGTGGTTATCGATCTTGTTTTCTGCAGCGAGATACTTTTCTTCTGTGTTTTCACTTAAATTGAAAATTGAAAGCTGAATTAAACGGTTCATCTCTTATCATAAAATGCGTGATCTCATTTTAAACAGTTCACTTGAATATGCTTCTGAAAATACATTGGAGGGAGAAATAGCCACTGCAGGGACAGCATCTTGATTCATATTAGAATATTGGAGTCGGAGCTCATAAACAGTTATGGACGGAGCCTTAGAGACTCCTCGGCTCTGATTGGTCGGTTTTTTGGGGGGGGGGGGGGGGGGGGGGGCCATTAGAATCACTTAAAGAAGGCAGAGGAACCTGATTTTACCATTTCGATTCTCTGTCGAAAAAAACCTGCAGCTTTAGAAAACCAAACATTAGACACAAATCTTTTGTTCCCACCCTTACATTTCAGAAACACAAACTGTTTATTGTGTTGTCAATAATAGATCAGCAATATTATCATATTATACATAAACAAATCAGTTAATACATTAAGAGATGCTACAGCTAGGTTATAGGTAAGATAAATAGTGAATTACTGTCACTATAGGTAGAGTAAGTAGAATAGAGACATGGGTTATTCACGTCTGAGTAGCTTGTTGCTCAGGGCCTCTGTTCCACCACCTTTCCTCCGGCTTTGGCCTTCGCCCATCTTTCCATTGCCCCGTGAGCGCGGACACGCCGCTATCGAGATTATTTCCAGAACCATTTTAAATCCTTAAGCTGCCTTAAACCATACATATGCATTATTTCTCTGCAAATAATAGTTCACGAGCTGCTCCAAAGCAAAAAGTTTGGTCTGAATTTGAAGAGAAAAGCTCTGAAGCTGAAATAATATCCTAATAATACTGGCGGAAGTCATCAGGTTAGTCTTTAATCATGTATGTAATGTAATGTTAACCAGAGAAAGGCCAAAGAGAAAATCAAGAAGATCTTTGCATAAAGAGGGGTTACTTCTTGTAGCCACTTCCCATGATTCATAGCAGGTTTCTTCTTATCGCAGTCTGCCTTTCGTCTGAAAATAGTTTTGTTATGAGACCAAGCCACGCGAAAGGTTAATGCATTTCAAAGGTGGAAGTGGTCCTGCAACCCTGTCGGCTTTACGGCACGCTTATATACAGTGTTGTCCTTAAGATTGCTATCAATGTGCTGAGCAAACAAGGCAAAAGCAAGTCCTATTTAAGCTACGAGTGAGTTCTACAGATAGTATCAAACAAACAAGTAGTCACAATCACTGTAAGATATACTGGCATTGAGGAATAGAAGTTTGAACACATTCAAGTAGAGGGCTTTCATTTTCCGCCTGGATATTTGACAAGAGACACCATACGAAGCAACTGGCTCGGACTTTACAAGAAAGAAGAGGGGCAGGCACTACCTTTCCAAACGGACTCCCATTGGCTATTTATCGCAGGCTGTGGACAGAACATGGACGCTGCTACTAGCTCACGTGAGGTGTCAATCAAAAGGTCAGAGTGCAGGTGCCATGTTGTTACCAAGCTATTGGCAGTAACGGAGAACACTCGGACAATTAGCACATTTGGTGGCTAATTTGAAATAATCCACCGGTGATCAGTTAGTATTTGTTAATATAATAATGTGTTTTGGTCTTAATATTTTACTGGACAAGATCCTCTGGACCTTTACCAATGTTACAGGATGGTTTTTGTCAAATGTTATTGATCAGTGGATTACTGATGAGGCTTTATATGTCATTTTGTTATTGTTTGTTTGCTTGTTGGTGGTCTGGTTGTTGTGGTTGTATCTTGATATGGTTTGCATCAATCGAATCACAAGCGTTCCAAAGATATGTTGCATAAGTGACCACTTAAAGAAAGCAGATAATGAGGCTCTCCCCAGTTCTACAACACTGTAATATAAATAGGCATCATCATGGGGCTATTGTACAGGCTCTGTGACACTCTTATTGCCATTTTTCTCTATTTTCAGACATGTTATAGAATAAACGATGAATTAATATATTTAAAAGTATCAAGAGATTAATGACAACAGTCCTGACATGCAGCCCTGGTAATGCATGTTAATGTGGTTTCCCCTGAAAGGGGAGGTTGAAATGTGTACATATTCTAGGTTGAGAGTCATGTATCTTTTTTTTTTTTCTTCGCTCGGTTTTATAATCATTTTTTACATTCAGGAAGACTTTTCCTGCCTCAGTCAGCATGTGGCAGAGCTAGTTGGGCAGGTTCCTCAGATGTTTCCGTGAGGTATGACACAGCAAAATGCTCCCCCCCCCCCCCCCCCCAGTGATTTACAAGACAGAGATTCAGATTAACTACTGTATGACATAATAAGCATGGCAATAAACCGCTGCTGACACTTTCACGGTCATGCACATATTCATGCACTGATGCAGATGTTCTGTAGCTCTTGGTCCACATGTAGGATATGCTCACACACACACACACACAGGGGCCACACAGGCGCCAAAAAACAAACACATTTGGACAGAAGTATGCGCAAACATACACACTTGTGCTCTCCACCCACCCACCCACCCACACGCACGCACGCTCTCACACATACACTTCCTCTGCAAACATCTTGGAATTAAGTTATCACTTTATCCTCTCCTGTCTTTTTCCCACAGAGAGATTAACATTCACTCTCTCTCTCTCTCTCTCTGCATTTGCCTCTCCTTTCATGTAAGCACTGAGGCAGCTGCAGCTGTGTAAGTGTGTGTGTGTGTGTGTGTGTGTTTTCTGTGCATGTGTGTGCATGAGTCAGGGCACCGACACTCAAATAAATCCACTTCTTGCTTCCTGCCATCTTATCTCGGCCCCGCCGCACATGTAAATGTACAGTGTTGTGTGTGTGTGTGTGTGTGTGTCAGTCTGATCATCGCCCTCATCATCTGGCTTGCGGAAGCCACTGGAGAGGACAGGAAGATTTGCAGGCAACGGGGTTAATTGATACTTCAGATTTTAGATGTCTATATTCTGGGAGGAACATGGATGCGGGGGAGATAAGAGGGAGCGTAAAAAAGGAGAGGAAGGAGTGGAGGGACAGAGAGAGTTGAAAGATGATAAGGAGAGAGCAGATGGAAGGGGAAGGGGGACGGTATGGGAGGGAGGGAGGGAGGGAGGGAGGAAGGATTGTTGAGAGCGTGTAGGGCAGTTAATATTTTACAAGCCTGGATTAGAGTGGTCATGAAATGAGGAATGGGAGAAGGATTCCTGAGAATCAGCTACACAGAGAAGGAGAGAAAAGGAGTGGGACAGCTGGATAACACCGCTTTGATCAGAAACATCTGCAGGTTTTGCAGCAGAGAGAGAGAGAGAGAGAGAGAGAGAGAGAGAGAGAGAGAGAGAGAGAGAGAGAGGGAGAGAGAGAGAGAGAGAGAAACAGTTTGTCTGGACAAGTTTCAGCCTGAGTCGCTATCTGGGTTTTCTCTTTAATCACCTCAATTTTGTTCCCAAAGGATCATTCTTGTTGTTCTGCATGTTTTAACTTTGACTACAAATCACAAATGTTTATAATTTTTTTAAGGTGCTGATCGGTTTAAAATGTGCTTCACTCACATTTCCTGCTGCAGGACACTGATGTCCACAGCTAACAATAAACAATACGTTTGTGCAACACTGTCAACTAAGAAAAGGCTTCAGGAAATAGAAAGTGAAAAGTCAGTAAAAGAATAATAAAAATAATGAAGGGTTGAACTTCAAAGTGTTTGCACAGGAAATTGCGTTTTTTTTTTTAACAAGAAGCAGCATTATCATTATTTTCCAAAATGTACCAGATTCAAAACCAAGTGCAACGTGTCCTACATACATATGTAGTTTGGAGGGCAGTGCATGTGTTTTACTGCTGACTTTTTCCCAAATTACATAGTACGTTTATTTAAATTGATTTCCCATCCAGGCTGCTCCGCTGGTCTCCATCACTTCCACTATGTTATGAGAGACAACTCGCAGAGACGTCTGTCTTGCTTGACGCAGGCAATCCATCATGGCATCACATCTCCATTATTTTCTGTCACATCAGCAAAGAACCAGGTGTAAACATGTAATCTACATGTTGTTGACCAACCGTGAGGTTAGGTGGGGATGTTGTCTCTAACCACACTGGCTGTCTCAGCTCACAGCAGACTGTAATCAGTCGGGTTTTTGGAAGAGACATAAGAGCCAAGGTACTGATGACGGCATAAACCAACCCATCATTATTCTGGTGAAATGAATGTGAGTTTGGTTTTTTTGGAAGGGAAAAAAAATAAAATATGTCAGTGGCAGCATATCTGCTTTTATAAAGAATCGTGTTGCTAATAAACGTTTTCTGACTCCCCTTTGGCATGACTGTATAATAATGCTAATCACACAAAAGCCTGCAGAAACCTCCCTCGCAGTCCTAATCTTATTGTTTAATAACATGGCTAACATCACCCTAAGCCTTCCCACAGAGCCAAACACTGAAGGTCAGCGCTAATACCAGGCCGCTCATTTATTAAACCAAATGGAGGAGAAAAAAATAAAGAGCAGAAGAAAGTATGCGGAGAGAGGGATGATAAAAGTGGGGAAAAGAAAGAGAATCAGAGGGAAAATAGGGACTGCAAAGAAGGGTAAGAGGAGAGAGAGTAAAGGGCATATAAGAGGGGTCATGAGGGAAGTTAATAAGGGGGCAAGACAAAGTATGAAGTGATAAGTGGGTGAAATGGGGGATATAGGAGGGAATGGTTTCAGAGGGAGACATGAGAAGAGAGGGACGGATATGGAACGACCGCCTTAATTAATGGACTGTAATATATGACACTCGTCCTGGCTTCCAAGATAATATCAGCAGGAATTACAGCCTCCATCACGGGCACACTGCAAATATACAATGACCTTGACAGAGGGACTGAAGTGGCAGGGAAATCTGAAAAAAATAATAATAACCTTGACAGGAACTTAACGTGTCTTGCCTGCAATAAAAAAGTTATGATAGCTCCAATTATGAAAGAGGCTGATGAAAAACGTCTTTCTTTTTTCTTCCATAAAATCGGCTGCCATCACCCTTGTGCAGAATCCAGGCCAGCTAAATGTCTTTAAAGTGGTAGCATTTGACTTTAACACATTATTGACAGTTATTTATATATATATATATTTTGTAACTAAAGAGAAGTGCATTCGGTCACACGTGAGTTAGATCTATCCTAATCCTTCTCGTTCCGATATATACTACATATGTTGATGTACTTTTCCCAACATATTACTGGTAAAAGCAATTGGCGCCACACAGGAAGTAGTTTGACATCATGTAGTTCAGCAAAAAGTAAGCGATTATTGACTGTTGTGTCTTTGACACTGACCTTCTGGGTTTGTGTCCCATTCTGCAAGATATTGGATTTTTACCGATATCCACTACGGCGAGATTTTCCAACTCATTTTGGGCGATTGTCAATGCTGATACCGATATACACACGTTTTCTTTTTTCACATAGTTGCAGGAAACGTCTCTCCTGTAGTAGAATTAATATTGCATTATGCCCACTGGCAGATACACACATAAAATACAATGCCAAAATGTGATAGACTTTATATTTATTTTCATGTAATAATGTTCAAACAGAGCTGAAAAGTGCATCCTATAACAGGCCTGGATGATGCTGTCGCTGAGAGAATCCCGTATAAAAGGCACAGCCAGGTCAAATCTGGCCAAATAACGAGTGGATGATGTCTCTTCAGACGGCTGATCAAATTTGAAGTGTTGCAGGAATGCGATTTGGCTCCTTTC
The DNA here is from genome assembly GCF_050575085.1 of Anarhichas minor. Taxonomy (NCBI): domain Eukaryota; kingdom Metazoa; phylum Chordata; class Actinopteri; order Perciformes; family Anarhichadidae; genus Anarhichas; species Anarhichas minor. Next base: position 2,909,138 of record NW_027466519.1, on the reverse strand, counting down.
CGCACGACCGACCCAATCACGGCAAACAGACACTTAGTAGTTAGAAAATAGGTTAAGGATAAAGAGGTAAGTGAGTGTTGGTGAATGGATGAATGTCTATACTCCATAACAGATTGATATTCAATATCTGCAGCAGGTCCAGTTCAAAGGGGATTAGTTGGAAACTGTCTTTGCAGAGCTGAAGAAGTAACATTTTAAATCAGTGATGTGGGGAAAAAATATTTATGTGTATATCATAAAACTTTGCATGTTATTTCTGTCCCGCCGCTGAACTCCAGTGTGCAGTAGCTGCCACGGACCCATCAATCACCCGACACTTGGAACAGCAATCAGCCCGGCCTGTCAAGCCGCTGCTGTGGCAGCTAAATGGAGCGCGTGGCCCAACAGCCTAGCATCCAGCATCATTTCCATTGTTATTTCAGTCAGCGATCAGAGAACCACCATTCCAAGCGGGACTCCGGGCTATTTCCCCGTCGTCACAGAGGCTCAGAAATATTCAAGGATGATTTTATCCGCGACCGTGTCGGCTGTGTGGCTGTTTTCCAAGCACCGGTAGGTACCCGAGGGACCCTCACATGAGTAGGTCTGAAGCTGCAATCAATCATGTGCGACTGTGGAAATGTAACAACCACGTGCGGCAGACAACACACACAGTGCAGGTACGCACCGATGTGCACAGAATCAGAGTGACACACACACACACACACACACACACCTACACACTTAGATATGTGCATGTCCACCTCTTGATCCTGCACTCAGATACACAACAAGCGAGGTGCGATGGGAAAATAACTGCTGTCAGGTTTCCGCGGGTGCCAAACACACCGTCGCATCTGTAATCCGAGCATCCGAGAAAACACAGATTACTACTACCTCTCCCGAGCTTCAGCTGGTGTGTTATGAAGGACTGGGGGGGGGGAAGTGTAAAACAAATAACTTTCAAGGAGCCCAGCGGTGCACGCACAGAGATTTATTTGAGCTGGAGCAGAGCCCACAGTGTCGTTGCTCCGTCCTTGATGCCGAAGTTTACTTTCAGTTTCACGCTCGTCATTTGTCGGAGGAAGACTAATGATGGCCAGCAGAACATTTGGCACAGTGAAAATCATTATCAGCGAATCATTTTCCCCGACAGTCCGCCGTCTCTGTCCAGCAGCCCCCATGAATACTCTCGACTTCAGAGAGAGACTTCACTGTGCACGGTTTATTACGAGTTCAAAGGAATGTAGGTTAATCGATGCTGTAGGTTATAATGATGAATGGTAATGACCGATAACCATAGAGATCAAAGATTAAAGCCCAACTCTTAAACAATACAAAAAAGAGCATTTTGTTCCTCTAATCAGATCACTGGAGCTCGAGCGTTTGAGAAACATTCGTCAATGGGTGAGCCGCGGCGTAGAATTAGCTTAAAAACCCCAGCACATGAAAAAACCAGGCCCATGCACGTGATACGAGCGCACAGACAGAACAGTATCTGCAAGCGGAGAGAAGCATACTCGCGACGGAGCATTTCTACTTCACAACCCTCGACACTCGCCAAATTGACTTTTTGAGACTTCGGAGGGGACGGAATAATCTGTCGCTGATGTCTCCGTTCCTTCGATTGCTCACTTTCAACTCCACGGTCTTCGGCCTGATCAGTGTCTCTCTCTGAGGGTTGAAACGTTTTCAATCATGAAAATGAAGTGTTTGAAATGTGTTTAGTTTTGTTTTCTGAGGTTCCTGGTGCCCTTATCATTGGTTTTAGCTCTTTCATTCTCAGGCGGCAGATTCACACACCTGCATCGACACATATAATCACACACCTGCATTCTATAGGCCTATACATTTCCTTTCCATGACCGTACACTGTCCTGTGCGCTCGTATCACGTGAATATGCAGATTTTTGAGACACATTAAATGACTGTGTGCGAGTGTGTGTGTGTGTGTGTATTTTAGCAAGGAGCTGCAGTTCAAGCCACACACACACACACACACACACACACCAGCAGAAAAGAAAGCAGCACTAAGCCGTATACACAGCCCACACGCACACTGCGGAGAAAGAGACGTCACAACTAAAAATGTGAGTTCTGTAGCTCCGTGTGTCTCGCTGGGAATGTATGCATTGTGTCCATGTGTGCATGAATTCATGTCATACGTTTGTGGACTTATGCTGAGAGTGCACGTCTGAAAAATCGTATGTAGAAATGTACAAAAGCATCCGTCCGCCTCATGACACGTGCATGACTACATACAGACATGCAGTCCAAGGAACACGCACAGGTTTTTTCGGGAACGAAGGTCATTTGTCTGCTTTTACCTCAGTCCAGGTGGGTTTGAATCAATAGCAATAATCTCCTCGTTGGAATGGGAGTCCTGTAATTCACAACCTGCCCTTGCTTCGTCTTTACTGTAAAAAATTTGCATCTCCTTCTTTTATCAAAATATATGGGAATTAATTACAATATGCTCCTTGATGCACTAAATATACAAACTGTACAGCACATAGAGCAGCAGCAGCTTTGGGGAAAACGGTGGAGAACAGACGGTCAATAACAAGCGGAAGGAAAGGACCGGCCAGAGCAGACACAGCCAGAATCGATAAGACTTCTCCCTTAATGTACCCAAAAGTCACTCGTTTTCTCCTCTTTCTTTATCCCTTCATTTATTTCTTTTCTCTCTGTCGGGCAGGTGGTTACACACTGGACATGGGTCACATCCGGTGCAGGGCCGTGCCACTATTCTTCAAATACATACACGCATGTCTTTTCAGTGGTAGACGCACACACTGCACACACACACACACACACACACACACACACACACACACACACACAGACATGTAGCCACAGACAGGTCAGCAATTTTGCTGCAGACTGAAAAAAACATGAACATGGAGTTAAAAGAAAAGGCAAAAAAGTGACCGAGTAAAGGAAGTGCAGAGTGTTCCTATGACAACGTATGGATGTCCGAGTATGTATTTCTGTGTGAAAACCTTCTACATGGACTGATAACGCACCTGCACACAGAGGTGCAAAAATACATTCTGTACGCGTGGATGGATGTATCAATAACACACACACACATACAAGGTTAGTTACAGGCCCCTCTGCTTCAGCAGTAGGCCTGTCTGAAGTCAGGCTATAATGAGATCCAGGTATGTTTGCTCTTCATTTTGCACGGCTCATCGCAGCTGCACACAGGGCATCGGCACCGTGTTTGTGCTTCAAACTGGTATGTTTGTATACACACAGAGATCACGGTGTCCTTGTGCACATCTGTGTGGCGGTTCTGCTATATTCCTGTGTCTGTTCCAATGTGTCTGAGCTCATGTAACCAATCATGCCATAGTGTGTGTATTTGTCGGTGTGTATACATGTGTGTGTGTGTGTGTGCGGGGGCAGGACTTTTCCCACATGCGTAGACAGAGCCCTCTACCCGGCTTGTTGACATTCCAGTAGCTTGGCCTCTCCGTCTGCTCTAAAACTCTCCTCTCATTCAAAACAGACCTTCCTTCACTCTCTTACACAGACACACACACACACACACACACTACATACATACATACTATACCTTATTCTACCCGCTATACCTTCTCATTGAAAGCACACGTTAGACATGAATGTACAAGTTCAGCCTGTCCTCCATCAGCGCAGTTGTGTTCGTGGAGTTCATCCTCGGGTTTAACGGGAGCAGAGCGTGCTCTGCACTGCACTGCATATTGTTAATGAGCCAGGTAACAAGATGTCTACTATTACTGTTGCTTGTTGACTGCTGCTTTATAACATTACAGTACAACTGTTTCAGTGGAGACAATACTACACACGTCTCTCTCTCTCTCTCTCTCTCTCTCTCTGTGTCTCACAGCTCTCCAGCTAAGCCTCAATGTGTCTTTACCTACAGTTTCATTTTGGCACATTCAATTAAAACTGCAAAACAAACCCCACCTTCAAAGATGTCCGGTTACTAAAAGTTAATCCACACCTGAGAACCAATCCGAATCGGGAATTTTCATGGTATAAATGTCTGGCGATGGCTCATCCAGCTCCAAGTAAATGTATGACTAGAAATAACACTGATAACAACAGGTGACATTTGGCAAACACGTGCCTATTGGAGGTGCTCATACGCCCGGGCACATTCGCCACCGTTGAAAGGCAATTCCACACAGTACCTCTAATATCGAAGGCAAGCGCGTACATGTCTTGAAGCCATGTAGGTGAAGACAGGAGCATTCACGTCTACTGTGCTTATTGAAGGAAGGGGTATTCAACATGTCCATCCTCTTGAGCACACACGAGCCCGCATATTTCACCTTCTTTTACTATAGACAGGAGGAGCACTCTTGATGAGAGTCTGACTGTGAGTGATGAGGTTTCTTTGAAAAATGCACAACAATCACAAGTAGAGTGAGCAATCTTTGTCAAAACTGACAATACTTAAAGAAATTATTTTTTTTACCAAATTTCAAAGTATCCTTGAAGTCATAACACACTTTTCTCCTCAGAATACCTGTATTATGACTGTTTTATTCTTCTGCGGCTGTGCGTCTACGCATTTTTTTGCGGGCACCTCTCATGAGCGGCCGGCATACATGGTACTGCAGCGTAATGTATTTTTAATTATGACCCGTGGTTTTAAAATCCTTTGCCAGGCAATCTTTGATTTACTTGATAAGTGGGATTCAATAGTTTAAGCTTTAGTTTAAGTTTGGCGCAACACAACTCCAATGCTGGAAAAAAAAAATATGTAAGAGTTAGAGTTAGTTCTAAATGATATGTTGGCTGTAGGGAAATAAGCATTCAAAAGAAGAATGACAAAGAGAGAGGTGTGGAGCAGTACGTGATAGTCCCCTGGCTGCAGGTTTGGTCATTTTAACCAAAAAGAGATGACTGCTCTGCTTTCAAATATTTGACAGAAAAGGTTGGTAGAAAATATCAATGCTTGAGCCTCTATATTGAGTGTGCAGTAATTGCTTCAATCTGGGTAGCGCAACAAAGAGACAAAAGCTCTTACAGTAACTAACTGTACGTGTTCTGTTAAATGGTGCCGTTAGCACTGACAATGCGATGAGTCAAAGGAGTTACACGAAGATAACTTTGCTCTGTGTCAAAGAAATAACACATCACAGCTGTTGCTTCTAAATGTCAACGTGTCCATAAGAAAGGGACTGCTGTGCTCCACACTCACGCCTGCTATTGTATCTTTTCTTTTATTGTGTTTTAGGTGGATGTGAGGGGGAGTTAAAGTCCGGGATTAAACTTGGGACCTTTCTCCTGAAGGAGCTCATGACCTTCTCAGAGATATGAATATAATGTATGAGATGGAAGGGAAAAGATGAAGGAAGCGGAAAAGGTGGAAGCAGATGTACTGCATAACGATATGTGGGAGAGAGGGGAGCATTTTATGGCTGAATTTGCAGATGAAGAAAAGGCTGAACGTCATGCCGCGGACCTGATCGCACCCAACGGCAAGAAAAGCCAAAGAGATATCTGTTGAAGTTCTGGCACAAATTAAAACACTTAAGTTAAAAACGGCTAACATCTACTGGCTAGTGTGACATTGATCAGGCAGGTACGACACTATTAATGCAGATACTAGAAAGTATGACATCACGTGAAATAATGAATTAAATAAATGAATAATGTAAAAATATCGCGACAAGATATGTCTTAACGGTACGTGTGTTTTGCCATGGCATAAATTAATCCACTCTGACACACGCCGTTATGATAAATAATGAACTATACACTTAACGAGTTATGGTGTTGGACATTTACTGATACAACTGTGATTTCTGAGGGTATGGCAGAGGGCTTTACTTCACCGCACACATGCCACACTGACGCTCGAAAGCACGTCACGCACTTTTTAAAATCACACTTGACGCAACGCACAGACATGCAGAAGTCGAGGAAACAAATGGGTGGTCAGACAAAGACCATCTCTCTCTTTTTCATACACACACACACACACACAATATAATATCGATGGAAAACACACAGATGCAGTCTTAAGGGATGACAGCACTAGTGTTCAGTATACATTAATATCACGCTATATGCTCTCTTCGCCATCATGAACGTATTGGGTTCTTGTGCAGGTGCATGTGTGTGTGTGTATGTGTGTGTGAATGGCTTTCAGCAATGCTGGCCAGTGGTGATAAGAAACCTAAATCCCCTACACATTCTCACATGGACAACCGAGGCTATAGGCTTCATCCATAGAAACCAGGCTTCCATCAAAGGAACGTTTTGTTAAAGGGGAAGGAGAAGATGAGTTTTCATTTCTTTTTTTTTTTTGCCTTAAAATCTAATTTTACGAAACAAATTAAATAAAATAGTGACCCAATATTTTGATGCAGGTAAAACAAAACAGGAATCATTTCCGCTCACTCCGTTATTCCGCCCACGCTTCACCGAATGCTTGTGAATTGGGCTTTGTGTCCCCCGATAGGATGCGTGATTGACGACGAAACCAATTCTATGCTACGTATTTTGTCTTGTTATTAGTTTAGGATTAGAGTTAACCTTTCAGAATAAGTGCTGAGCAGAGTGAGAAACGGGAGCAAAACAATAGCGGGGACTGAGATATGCGGTGTGAAATTGTGTCGTTCCCTTCTGGCGCTCGCACACAGACACAAAACGCACACTCTCTCGCAAGATTAGAAAAACCACCTTTGCAGTGTGTGTGTGTGTGTGTTTGTGTGTGTGTGAGTGATGGAACGGCGTTGCCTCAATTCATCACTGTGCTTGTCTTGACATATAGGTTTTTGTGGGTGCGCTCGTGTGTGTGTGTGCAGGAAAGAGGTACAGAGAAGGTTAATGCTACCTCTACCAGATTACCTGAACTGTGTGTGGGTGTGTGTGTGTAAACTGCTGTGACAAATATGGTATGTTATCGATTTGACAGATCAGACTTCATGTTATCCCACTAAAGAAATATGCCACACACACACACACACACACACACACACACACACACACACACACACTCACTCACTGTACAGACAAGCTTGCGTGCGTCTGCCCCGACGACGCACTGACCTCCACACGTTTGGCTTCGTTGAGAAATTCCTGGCACTCTCTGTGTGGTGCCGATATTACCCATGTCGCTGGTGTCTAAATGAGATACCTCATCATAATCCCATGGCTGGTCACCGACACTATGACAGGACATTACACCGCATAATGGCCTGTTAGCCCTGGTGGATTATGCAACGCGGTGTCCCAAGGCAGCGCCTCAGCTGCATGTCTGACAGTGACGGAGCGGGCTGGGCTTCTGTGTCTTGCTTAAGGGCACGCGGTTATTGTGCAGGAGCCGGCCTGTTATCTATTAATAATGGTGCAATCTCCCAAACCATTAGGCCACCCCGCCACTTGGAAAAACGGTCACTGAAAACCCTGTGCCCGTTTTTTATACTCAAAGTCGCATTGTGTTTTTGAGGTACTATATCGATATTGCTTGTTCTTCGTATTTTTTTTTCCCGTTTGCATGCAAAAAACACACAACATGCAGTAAAAGCATGTTAGAAGCAGTCAGCAGTTTTGGTCTCACCTATTTGTTTGGTTGAGAGTTGCTCAAACAGCAAATGTAGAAAACGCATGCAGCAACAACTAAACATGTTTCTGGTTTACTGCCGGACTGACCTCCAAAAACTGCAAATTCACAAACACTGCATCAAAAAAAGCTGCAAATTCACAAACACTGCATCAAAAAAAGCTGCTCTGCAATGCTAATACTCCTCATCCAGCGACTCAAAGGCTCCCCAGTGGACTATGGCCAAAGCACAAGCCCATATAGTAATTAGTTCTAGTAAATAAAATGAGTATGCATGTGCATAAGTTGGCGGGGTTTTATATACGTGCATATTTTCTCCTGGGAAGAAAGAGTTTCCCGTCACCGCCGCAATTATTTAAGCCTCTGTGGACTTTCAATATCTCTGAGCTGTAGTCAATGTTTTGTCAGCATGATGGACAAGAAAGCTTTGGAGATTTGAATTTGAAAAGAGAGCAGGGAGGCTATTGTCCCCAGACAATATGGTATGAGGGTTTGGGGGCGCTGATGTTTTTCCGTATCCATTCCTGCGCCGGAAATCACACTTCCACTGAAAGAGATAGGGCCGTCCTTGCACAATGTCATGGGCAAAAAAAACACACAGACACACACAATGTGCACACTCTTCTCCTCTGCTTTGCGCTCTTTTGTTGCCTCTCCTCTACAAGGACAAACGGCTCTTTCAGAAATGTTGTAGTTTTATCCCCCCTCCTTCTTAAAGTTCAATGTGGCTTGCTTTCTTTGCTACACAGGTATTGGCTCAAAGCGCCGTCACATACCTAGAAACTCTTTTCAAAAAGTTTTCTAAAGAAACACACGACAAGCCATTGCAATTTCAGACTTCACAAACACACACAGAAACACACACGTGCACAAATCCTGAAAGAAAACACTCAAAGCAATCAGAGATAGAGTCCACTCCAAGTAACATTTCTCGTGCTTCATATGTTTTACTTTTTTTTTATTATTACATCGGGTGATGCTCATTTTCCAAGATGTGACAGGTTGCAGTTATACTGCCTTGCTGAAAGTCACGTGTCCTTCCTCAAAAGGACACTCGGGGCACTTTCACAAGCCAGTATCTAGTACATTTTAATCAAAGTCCGGTGCGGTTCGTTTTGGCAATTGCAAACGCAGTAATCGTACGCTGATGAGGACCAAAACAGCCGGACAAAGACGACGGGCGAGAGGTGGTGTTAGACCGTTTACCGGCAAACACTAGCCCAGCTCGCTTGCAGGGAGAACATTGTCCGACCCAATCGCATGAACATGAACATGAACCAAAACGCAGGCTGCCCGCGCAGGCATTTGATGACATGGACGCTGGTCAACGCGAGCGGGAGAGGACTGGTCCTCTGCTTGATGTCTGGGCCGAAGATAACACACACAATGTGCTAAATAAGGTCCTTTATAAAGTAATTTGTGATAAACCAAAGGGATTTGTGTGCACAGTAAATCAGTTCAGAGTCAAAGTGAAAAAGAACGTTGACAGCCTTATTTCAAAGTCTGTGATTCCTTGCATAGAGGTGGCGGCTCTCGAGACAAAAGAGATGAAGTCCTTCCTCCGTACACGCTCCTCAGCAAATTATTTCACTGTGAAACCGTATAAAAAAAAGAACCTAAAAAGTGTACATTTTCATTCAGAGAACAGACCACGGCTGGTGAAAGCGCCCTCAGACTGTCCGGGGACATTGTAGTAGGTTGTTCTTCTTCATGTTATTTTAATATGCCAAATAAGCTTCCTCAGGCTTTAATTCGCTATACACGGTTATCTGCTCCACTTGAAATATTCCAATCATAATACACACAAGCCGTGTATCATCAGCTAATACAGCAAGACCAATCCATTTGGACTTTAACTAAGTATTGTTTGGCTTAAATGCAACATTCATGTTCTGTATATTCAGCGGCTCCTTAGCAGCTACATCCCGGATACGGTTTTACTGTTATTATAAAATCACACGCCCCAGTTAACTTTCACACTACAGTTGATATGAGGTTTCATTGTTTTGTCTTCTTTTCTAGTTTCCATCTGTGCGTTGATGTTTTAATTCCACTCTCCCTCGCATCGCCGCACTAGTTTTGTCTGGTTTCTCTGAGCAGTGGAGTTCAGTGGAAAGACGTAAGTAGAGAGGATTGATAATAAAGCAGAGCTGGATTGAATTAAACTAAAGTTCAATGTGATAAATGGCAATCTTTTCCCCCTGCCACTCTTCTACTCCCCCCACAATGCGTCACACTGAGGTCCTTCTGTTCACAATAGATCAAATTAAATGTGTATATTTAGACGTGTTGCACCATTGAGGGGTCCGAGACCCCTTTTAAGCCTCTGGTGATTCAGTTTCAATGTCTTGGAACAAAGTTTTATTGCAAAGCGACATTAGCCAAAAAACTCAAGCTCATACTGGCTGGAATTACATTACGTTCCTGGCAACATCAACTTATTGAACAGTCTATCAGGAGGAATGGGGGGAGCTAGTGGGGGCTCAGTGATTTTTAATGGCACGAGAAAACACAACTTGAGATTTAATGGGTTGGAATCAACAAAATGGGCCTGGAAACAGAACATCTCTCTTGCAAATGGTCACTCAATCCAGTGGAGGGACACTCTGTTCATCTACCAATGAAATGTTTTTTTTAATGACTCAAATAAATTGATTTGTTCAGTTGATTTCTTTGAAAGTGCAGGCTGCTCTGTTGTTTACATTATTGACTCTGCCTTATTGCTCTCTTATACATACTGGGTGTGTGGGATTATGTTTCTTTATATCATCTGGAAAATAAATTATTAGCTTGGACCCTTTAACTATCTTTTTTACAACTATCTGCCACACAAGGGACAGTAGCTCTCCAGCAGCATGCATAAAGCACAGCAAATTACATCGCTTCAACATAAAGGAAGAAAGAATATGGCTTTGATTTAAAAAAAAGTATATATATATAAAAAGCTTAACATTGAAGATTAACTGCACTGTGAAGGCCAAAGAGTAACACAATAAATTAAGTATAAAGAAACCATCCAAAAAATGCAGCTTTGTGTTTATTCAGGAGGCCTTTCACGCAGTGTGATCTACAGCATGGGAAGCAAAAGAGCTGAGGTTTCTATTTGGAGATACATTGAAAGCCTTGGAGCCAAACACACTACGTTTGAACTGCTGCTTCCTCCAAACGAATGTTAATAACTTGAAACTTAAAATCCATAATCTCCCTAAATATTTACCTCTACTTTTATTTCCCCGTGTGCTGCTACTATTGTGCTCACACACGGATGCAAGAAGATGAGCAAGAAGATGAGCAGAAACACACACACACACACGTACACTCATTAGCAGCACAACAGGGTACTGGAAAGTCAATCATGGTATATTACGACAACCACATGGACAAGGTCACTGAACCACACACACTCGCAAAGGTCCGTGCACCTTCGGACAAACATTCATATTCACTGAATTGGTGTTAACCTATCATATCCACCCAAACACACGCACACAGACACACACACACACTCGCATAGGAGGAGCTATTAAATAGGTAGAGAAACAGGAACACTAGTATGGCATCCTTTCATTCACAATGGCATGTAACGCCATGTTAAGGTGCTACATTTGTGTATGTATACGTGTGTGTGTGTGTGCGTGTGCGTGTGCTCATGACTGAGAATAAAACTAACGAACAAAATGTATTGTTCTATCTCCAAAATGCTAAGTGCTGTCTGACCCTAAAGCCCCGGCAGCACTCTGTTCACTATTTATTTTTCATTAAACACCGGCTGGCTCTGACCTGCTGCAAGCCTCATTAGAATACACTTCCCTTAATGACTCACATTAGGCAACACACACACACACACACACACACCGCTGTGAGAGTATGCGTGTAGGCAGGCTGACGCTGTAAAATGCTGCTCAAGAAGAGTTTCACCTGTGCCTCGTCCTCGTCCCACGTCCACTTTCATCCTGAGAGTGTGTTTGAAAGAGGGATGTGCAGGTAGAGAGAAAGACGGATGAAACGAAAGAGGAAAAGAAAAAGAAATCTCCCACTTTCAGGTGGTGATTGGGAGCTGTGTTTGTCTGTTGAATGTTGTTAATGAAAGCGATTCTGAGAGGGCTGGGGAAGCAGGAGGACAGGGAGATGATGAAGACAGACGGCGGTGCGGAGAGATAACGCAGAGGCAGTAACTCCCACGAGAGAGAGAGGGGGATTTGCAGGGGATCTGGGACTTTTCAATAATGTGACAGTGTGAATTCTGTTCTGCTCCAGAGGGTCAATACACAACTGTTGTTTTGGTTGTCTTGCACAAGGACCCTTCATAAAAGGTATGAAAATCCTTATTTTTGTGGTGCTGAATTAGTCAATCAGTCATTTTAATTAAATTGAGTCTTTTTTTTCTCAAAAAACAACATTTGCTCAAGGATGGTAATTACCCTCTCATTGAGGACGGGAGAGTGACCTTAAAGCTTAATTTGGCAAGTCATTAATACCAGCGGCTTTTTTTCCAGTTTTGTTTTACACCTTTTGAACTCATCTCAGTTATACTAATAAGATCCTCCTTGCATCCATAATCACCTGAGACGTTCTCAAAACACCTTGATGAAAAAAGACTTGGTAATGTCGGTAAACATTCCCTTTAAATCTTCCTTTCATCTCTTCGGCACTCCGGCTATATAATCTGTCAATACGCCAGGGTCAGGAAGAAGACAGCGTAGTGCTGAAACACTTATGTACAGCAATCAACGAAACAAATGCTCTGACAAACGCTTACCAACAGTAGCTATGTTCATAGTTTAAAGTCACTGTGGAAATTTGGGGGGAGTGGCTTTGGAGGGAGGCCTGAAGGGACGGGCTGTCAGTGTTGCGGATTTTCGAGACTTTCGAGGGTTTTCGGTTGGATATGTTTTCAAATCTAGCTTGCTCTTGAATTGAATGAGTATCGCTCACTGTATATTATGATGCTGAGAGTAACAGATCAAAGAGTAACAGCTTGTTGCAAGCTGAAGGTTGTTTTTTACGTCGATGTGCAGTGTTTTTAACTGCTTCAGACTCTTGAGAAGGAGCCATCAGAGAGAGGCAGACTCTCGGTCAAAGCCTTACTGGGAATCCCTTCTACTAAATTCACGAGTTTAAGGAGCTAGACAGTACACACACATGCATGTAAGCACTCAGACAGTGAGATTCTGAGATTCCATATCTTAGCATAAAGGGCCGTGATTGGTTGGAGACGGTCCATTACCAGACAGATGTTATCTGACAGTCGGGAAACCCTGCGTCTCTACTGGACCAATTACAGACCGTTCACTACCAAACAAACAATAATGGATTCCATGGATATTTGTTTCCTTATATCTCACATGTTGTCTCTTTCACAAATTTGTGTCATACAACACACAAGAAAATACAGGCCAACTGGCAAAGTGGATGAATATGTTTCTGTGTGTGTGTGTGTGTGTGTGTGTGTGTGTGTGTAGCGGGGGAACCTTTATTAGAGTTGATTCTGATAGCCGGTTCCGCCGTGGATCCAGTTTCAGGTTAATAAAATATCCATACTTATCCGAATTTGCGTTAATTCCTTGAGTAACTTGATGACAATGAAGACAATAACCACTGATGCTTTTTCACGTCTCAATGGAAGCCCTGGTGCCAGTGAGCACACATGCCAATCCATGTACGCACAAACTTGCAAACTATGTTAGAGACAGCTTCTCTTATATCCGCCTCTCTGTATCTAAGACCTTTTTAATACTTATAAAGCTCCAAGTATCTCATATTATATATTATGGTATCATGTTGGGGTTGCATTGGTTTCCGTGATGGTATAAATAGGGCTGATGATCACACTTGGGTACCTGAAAATACAGCACTTTTAATCACACCTACTTGTACCCTGGTCAAAAGTGTAACCAGTATGTGCCAAACAAACTCCATAATCAGATTATTGCAGCTCCTTTTGGATCCTTTGAGAACCATAAAGTTCTGTTCAAATAATTTAAAAAAGTATGCAAAGCTCAGGATGATTGCATGTGAACACATTATTGTTCTGTTATAAGTTAAATGAATGTTTTGCTTTTTGCGTTCGCTTCAAAGCTGTTATTATTTGGGTGATTTATAAACTTTTTAGTTTTTGCTTCTTCTTTTTTTATTTTTTCCTTGCTGTTCAAAACCATGACTGAATGGGATTAGTATTGCTTCACTCCTCCTCCATGCCAGTCATCCAGTCAGTAATCCATCTGCCAATCCAGTCAGTCAATCAATTGGTTGAGCCCCATCTTGAATTTAATACAAACGGCGTGCCAAAGAGGGAGCACTGATTACCCTGAGTGCTACTCAGGGTAATGAATGCGATCGAGGTTCCCTGCCAGCACATACATACACGGCTCGCACATACAAAGACGTGCAGGCAGACGCACTATACGCAGACATCAATCTCTGTGCTTATTCACTTATTTACAGTAGCTGTCTGTTTTCTCTGAAGACACATCAGAGAGCGGTTGAATTTCATGAATAATTGAACACATTTAGTTGTCTCCATTTGTCTTTTGTGCTTCTAAAAGTGGAGAGACGAACAAATCACAAACATCTGCTGATGTTTCAAGTGTTTTCATCATAAGAACTTTTAGTTAATGCCCCCCCCCAACAGAATTCATGCTGTCAGTAAATCCCAAAGACTTTAATCATATTTGCGCTGAGATTTCTTTCTCTATACTTATGGATGGTTAGGCCTTGTGATATCTCTTTGCATCTCTTTTGTTCCCTTTCTCCTGTCGTATTATGGAAACGACTCGAACAACAAACCTAAATGAAGCATCCTCCCGACTGGTTCAAAGGAGCAAAACGGGAGGCCACTTTGCAATTGCAGTATTTAAAAAGCTCCACTTCAGCGAAAGTACATGAAAAAGCGACATAACTACTATAATTGTCTCTGCAATTACAGGAATTGCTTTTCATCCGCACATGATATCCGACATTTACATTTAGACTCCATGCTAGAGTTAAGATAAATGAATACCCACCTCGTTGACATGCATAGACTGTGTTTGAATAATTACCTGGAAAAGAAACTATGATATAATATATCTAATTATTAGGAGTGGATTTGTAGTTGTCCCCGAATGTTCGGTGCAAGACGTCCGGTTCGGTATGAGACATCCTTTTTGGTACGCCACTATCAGCTGTAGCAGCGCTGTAGCATGCTAGTGAGCTTAGCCCGGTTGGCCTGGTCACCCAAGTTCAATAGACAATGCTTTGTGGAGTGCTGTAGCTATTACCGCTAATCACATCCGCCCATATGAGCATCTGCACGTGGATTCGATTAGATGGGGGAGTTTAAAAAAAAAAAGAAGCATTAATTCAATTTGGACAGTCAACATGATCCATTCGCGAGGGTGTGGATAAGTAAGGCTGCAGTGGAGCAAAGCGGACTCCCCGGCATGTTGGAAAGTCACAGCAGCACGTGTCGAATGCACAAGAAATAAATACAGCTTCGACAGCTGTAATACCATGGAATTAGTGCGAGAGTTAACCTCCCACTCTGCCGCCGTCTCTCGTTCGCTCCCCTTTCCCTCCGCCAGTCTGTTCCCTGATCTCTGGCTCTCTTCCCCTCTCGCTCCTCTGTCCACTGTGATTACACGGCCTCAGCGTGAGGCAGAGGAGCTCGGCGAAGCGCAGACACGGAACGCACAAAAACATTTAGTGACGCTGGTGTAGCGTCAGCGGCAAATGATGTCATGGGCAATAAATGTGCTTTTGACCACTCGGGTGATGGATTTGTGAGATGGGAGAGGAGAGATGGAGACAGGGATGGAGTAAAAGGGGGTGAGGGGGGGCATCCAGAGACAGGAAGTAATATAACGAAATTAGAGAGTGAAGGCAAAGGAGGGGATGGCAGATATGGAGGAAAGTAGAGAAGGTGACAAGTGTGTGATGATGTGGACGGTGAAGTGGAGGAAGAGCGAGACGAGACGGGAGAAGGGAGGGGAAATAGAAAGGCATATGAAGACACAGAGGGAGGGAGGGAGGAGGAGAGTGAGAGAGAGAGAGAGAGAGATGGAGGGAATGATTATGAGTGGAAACGTTTGGCTCTCAATCAGGATATGGACTCCCATAAATAACATGCTCTCTCAGTCAACAGCATGTCGTCACCGCATTCACACACTCTCTCGCTCTCACACACACTGCAAGGCTGAGACGCCAGTCTGTGTGTGTGTGTGGGGGGGGAAGCAAATGTAGCCGTTGCCGTCATAAAAAAATAAAAATAAAAACTACAGAGAAAATTCACTCAAACTCAAAGAAAACAATCTCAATTGCACCAGATTTTCCTCATTCTGTATCGAATTCCATTTTGTTCTCCTCCTCCACTGAATATGCTCTGGTACTTTGCTCATTGGTATTCATGTTGCGCTTGTTCTTAGTATTTACTGTGCAAGGCACCCTGGTAATGACATTGTATTGCTTCGGCTGGGACTTTTTTGATGTATCTCAGGATATAAATGACAGAGAGAGAAACACGCGGGGAGACAGATGAAGAAGGAATCAGGGAAAACAGAGACCATAAAAGATGCAAAGAGAGACAAAAGGGAGATTAAGACAAAGAGCGAGAAAGAAAACAAGGCTCATTTCGGCCATGTATGCGATCAATCTTCAGGTTCTCAATGCATGCATTCACTTTGCATGCATTGACAACTGGTCGTGTGAGTGATTGTACCGCCAGTGGCACATGATAATCAGGAAGAAACAGATATCCAGAGTGGGCATGAGTAATGTGTTTGGTTTTAATTTAAAAATCGAGTTTTTAAACGAGTGTGTATGTGTGAAGATGAACCATAAGCAGGGACTCTTTCATTTGGCCAAATACTGGTTGGTTTTTCAGTCTGTTCGTCACCAAAACACAAAGTGATGCACTCGACTGATGGGTGTAGCCTGCTTGCATCATTTTAAAGTTTTTCAGTCGGCTGTGAATGCAAATGTATTTCAGAGGTCTTTACAGTTCCATAATGTTGGACCTGATCCAAACAGACCAGAGGAAAACCTACGCAAAACCAATGTGCACAAAGACCTTATCCAAGAAAAAGAGACACAACGAACTTCTTTTTTTTTTTTTG